>NW_007577825.1:788041-824464 GCF_000690725.1 Stegastes partitus
TCTGATGTTTTTGGACTAATAATGGTGCTGAAATGTGAAAAAGGCCTTTTCCAAATCACTTTGCACAACTCAAAAGTATGTGCCATTCTGTGTGTACCCACCCATTCACATGACGGCATGCACTTCATACTTTGGCCATTTGGAAAATGATACAGAAATGTTCGTGGGCCCGACCTCGTGAGATTGCCATTGTAACATAATAGGAGAGTGACCACATGTTCAGATGCTGTCAGATTAACAAAAATGTCTGAAAAGTCTCCATCAGAGTGAAAATATACAAACTCGTCCTTCAAATAAATGAAGTTTGAATGATGCTGTTTGTTTAACAGAACGTCAGTCTTTCCTCTCCCATGAATCATCTCACAATCTCTCAGTTTTATCTCGTGATCCCATTTCGCATTGGGATGCAACAGTTTCAACTATATATCATTCACATGTGCTTCCACATTAATGGTCAGTATAGCATTGGCTGATGGTACTTCAACATAAATGAAACTTTAAAGAAAACGAATTGCTTGTAATTCACACCCTCTGAATTCCTGTTTCCATAAAGCGATGGCACCCAAACCTCACATCCTCTGCAGCCTGTGTCAAACAAAGCGCTTATCAAAGCTGGATCTTATCATCTCTGCATGCAAAACACTGTGTAGCCACTGACACTGTGCCCGAAGCAGGGCAGGACTGCAGCCAAACTCTCCCCAGAGGAGCAAAGCTTTCAGGCTGGAGAGTCACAGTTTACAATGCTGGGTTTTCTCCATTTTATGCTCTCATACTCTCCATTGTCCTCGAGCTTTCACGGCTCCCCATCCGTAGGGTTTCAACAGATCATGTGACATTGCCTCATCCTCTGTTTGCAAAACGCCCTGCTTTTTTCAGCCTCCACCCTGCTTTACTGTTTTTTTTCTTCTTCTAATTTTCTCAACACATATTCACGCTATCTGGCAGTACGCTCTAATTCTATCTCTCACTCCATCATTCTTGGTCTCACTTGGTTCACCATTTCCCCCCCCAGTGTAAACAGAGAGCGCATTGTGCCCGGACAGATCTTGTCTGTCCTCGGTGTTGACTGTTTTGTCTGTGGGAATCACCATGATGGATTGAGATCCCTTCGATGCCTGTGATGTGTGCGAGTGGACGTTTCTGCTCAGTCTCTCTTGCTCTGTGTTGACAGCTTGAGAAAAACAACGGCGTTCAGTTTGGTGTGTGGAGGCCGGCTCTTCTTTTTATTTGGTGAATAGCTGGAGAGGATGCTAAAATGTGTGTTTGATTTTGTGCAAAGGTCAAATGATCCTTGTTTGACTTGATTTTATGAGTTAGATATGACATGGAGAACACTCTGTGTATTTTAAACTACAGTCAGCACCTTGTTAGCTTCATTTAGCAGAATAATTGTAAAAAATAAGAATAAAGTGTGATTTAGAAGTGCTGGTTGGTGGCTTTTGCGACTACTAAACTGAGCAAGGCTGCAAGGCGGCTCAGTGGTACGCACCGTTGCCTCGCAGCAAGAAGGTCGCAGGTTCGCATCACAGCGAGGACACCTGGGATCTTTCTACGTGGAGTTTGCATGTTCTCCCCGTGCAACAGTGTGGTTCTCCGGCTTCCTCCCACACAGTCCAAAAACATGTTGAGGTTAATTGGTGATTCTAAATTGTCTGTCGGTGTGAATGTGAGTGTGCTTGGTTGTCTGTCTCTAAGTGTAGCCCTGTGATAGACTGGTGACCTGTCCAGGGTGTCTCCTGCCTTCACCCTGAGTCAGCTGGGATAGACTCCAGCCCCCCATGACCCTAGTGAGGATTAAGCGGTGTATAGATAATGGATGGATGGATGGATGGATGGATGGACTGAGCAAATCTTGCCAGTTTTTGGTCTTTATGCTAAGCTAACTAGCGAGTCACTTTCGCATCATATTTGGCGTTTATTGGTGTCTAAGTGGAATAAATTTTCTCATCTAACTCGCTCCCAGAATAAAAGTAATTTCCCAAAATATCAAACATGCTGCGATGAACAGCTGTGCAGCATCTTTCGAGGAAATGCCTGATGGCAGATGAGACCACCCCATAGCTGCAGGGTTAAAAGTCTCCCTCCTTCATCTAGATATCTCTCAGGAAAGCTACTGAACTCTTCCTCTTTGGTGCACATGTACACATTCTTAAATTCCCAATTGCATAATCCAATAAGAGGACGGAGCTGTGAAAGTATCCGATATGACAGCGGGGGCTTGTCAGAGTGAAATCTCTTTTGACTGTAGTTGTGAATTTGCGACCGCAGGATGTGAACGTGGCTAGTTTCACGGCTTTAGTCCGGGTGGAAAACTATATTCAACAATTGTGGTCCGGTGGTTTGTGGAATTGGCTACGATTTGCACTCCGACCAATTGTAAACACTCTGGCTGGATCACCTATGGTAAATCGCTGCAGAAGCATGACCACGGGATCCTGCGTTGTAATTTAGATCTTTACAAGGCTTCGTCCTGCATGCAGACCGACACTAAACACACATGCTCGTTGCATGAAGAACGTATGCTCGCTTAAGTCCTTACGCACTCACACATGTGGGTCAACGCACATGCATGCAGTCCCACGTGCAGCCTGGTGAAATGAGTGTTATTGTGAAGTGGCTAAACAGTCATCACTCCCTGGACCTGTGATTTAAGGATCACTGTCTGACCACACTCACACTGTCTGCCTCCAAAGCCACTGTCACTATGCACACTGCACTACATCTCACTCACCAGACGTATTTTCCAACAGCTCCTCAGCGCTGATGATGTTGACGGTATGCACGACTGCAGCCCAAACCTCTGTTTTAATGTCTATTACACATGCCCAAGTATTAAGTCACAGTGTGCACACTAAACTTGGACTAGCATTTGCTAGAAAGCAAGAAACACGACTCCAAGTGAACGATATTGTCGCTCCAGAACTGCTGCATGTGTACAAAAGCACAAGAAGTTTTCCAAATCAACCTAAAAGCTGATGGTATGTCAAAGTTATTTTCACTTCTTATTTTCTGCTTCCTTGAAGTTACAAAAACATCAGCTGTGGTACCTTTAAGCACAACCTGTATGTAGCTGTTACTCACATTGTTGACAATCAGAAACAAAGACTGTGTGAACTTCTATCCAACTAGTTTAAATGTGTTTTACTTTTTTCACTCAAAAACCAGAGAGGAGCGTTTTTAAAAAGTCATGATATTACAAAATACTTTGGGATTAGGGACAAAGAAAATGTGATAAATTGCAATGGAGACTTTGTGGATAAATCATGATGCAGCTAAAGCTTTTTTTGAAGCTCCCAGTTAACTTGAGAGATAAAATATTGTGGTGGATGAAAATATCAGATCTGTGTGAGGTGAAGAAGAGACAAACGTTCCTTGACTTGATGAAATGAACAAAAATGCTATTTATGCTTTGTTAGGAGTGCTGTATATGTTGTATATATCAACTTTTTCAGTGCTTTTGTTTTCTTCAAACAGGGTTTAGGCACCAGTGGCTCTCTGTTGTTCCTATCAGTGACAGTCGCAGATTGAAACAAGAGTCATTTCTCCTTTTCTACTTCAGATTTTCTTAAAATTCTGTTCAAAGTTGACACTAAAGTCAAATGGAAACCTGTAGAGACTCGGACGTTTTAGATTTGCAAGACTAGATTCATGACTGGACCGTATTTTCGTCATAAAAACTACACTAGTCGGGTCAGTGAACTACATCAGGAATGCTGGCTGAACGGTCAAACAGCTTAAAATTAGATTAAAGTGGCTGCAGCGAGGTATTTCTGAAAATGGCAATCATGACAAAATCATCGAGAGTTTGAACTTTGTCGTCTTTTTTCACTTGCTTTTCAACTATTTCCTTCATTTTTCATAATAAACAAGCAAGTTTAGCTACAGGAATGTCTTACAAAGGAAACAGTTTGAAGAGATGCACCAATATTTTCATATTTAGATGATATTGCATCGCCCTTTATTGTGTGATGGCTTCTCACTTGCCTTATAGTGTGGCCATTCAGGACAACTTTTGGATTTTGATGGCTCTAAGTTAATCCGGTTATTGTGTCAGTGCTGTTTTGACCCAGTCACTGTCAGACCTGATCCACTCTGGGACAGTTCTGACTTTTAGAGAGTGGCGTTGTCTAAAAGTGGAAGAGGTCTCTGCCGTTTCCTTTCACAGCTGTGGCCAAAAGGAAGACGACCCCTACCTGCAACACTATCCTTTGTCAACTTGAAGCCACGCTGCTGCTCATCAAGCAGACCACACACAGAGCAACAGGAAGCTCCCCAAGACCCAAAGAGAAGGCAAAAGAAACAGGAGAAAGAGGCAAAGGGGAGAGGAGTTAACGGTCTTGTTATCACAGAGGGGGGAAAAATGAAATGGTGAGTAGTTTTTTCCGACATAAAAACTCATAATGTATGTTCGCCGCCTCCCTTCAGTGTCAAACGTGTTATCCTTTGCATCCCTCATCCACAGCGCTGTCCTCTCTCTCACAATGTTGCTGTTAAAGTGAGTTTGGTTTATTTTCTTTTTATATGGAGTTTCCATCATGCTCCACTCCCTCTGTGGTTCCAGCACGGCTGGCCAAATGGCAATAAAATGCTCAAAGGACATCAGAGAGGGAAAAGGAGACCTATTTGTTAGCCTAACAAAATCCCCAGTAGTTAAAAAGCCAGTCAACATATGAGAAAAAAAAAAAAAGGAGCTTAAGTGCCGGAGTGAAGGCCAAGACAAGTGGCTAAACAACAGCCATAGAGAAGCTTCTGACTGCCGTCGGTGTCTGAGTGGAGGATGTGTCAGCGCTCAGTCAGCCATCTGAGCTCACTGATTCAATTTACGTTGTTCTTTTTGTATACAAGGGCAATTAAAACTCAATTATACTGCCTGAAAAATGCAAAAAAAAAACAAGAAAATAAAGTGCATGCATTCGAAAAGAACAACTCAAACTGAAGCAGCTTTGGTTTTTATAAAAAGAAATTTAAGCAGAGTCATCATAAAAACAACGGCTTTCTCCTCGTGTTTGCTCAAATTATGGCTTTCAGCTACAGGAGTGGAACGACTGAGTGTACAGTGAGTTTTTTTTTCTTCTGTTTGGATGTGAATGAAAACTGAAGGCACATTTTTTTGGCATTTTATTGTGGTTTATGGAACCTTAAAATCTAAACTGTCCTGATGCATCTATGTCAGCGAACCCTCTGTCCTGTCGCTGATCAGGATGCAAACTGATGAAGCTGACCATCAGATGTTCAGGTCTGATTTCACTGATGTGGCTCCACAGTCAAACTTTCTATTTACAGATCAATAAATCTGCCAAGTGCCAAGTAACACTCAAAGAAATAATAATGGACAAAGCTGCGAATAGTAAACTATATTTTAATTTAGCCATGAAAACAACTCTTGCTATTGTGATTTGTTTAGTTGTATATTACATCACGATTGTTTGTTCTTGTGTCAACCTTGACTGCTCAACCGCTGCTTTGTGATAATATCTAATAACTGTAACAGAAATAGGTCCAAACTGTAAATAATGCTTCCTTTTTTTAAAAAAAAACCAAACTAATTTATTCTTTTGATATTTGACTGCTAAATTGCACTATTTTGACATACTGTATTTATTTACATGTTGCATTGTAAAAAATGGATTACACTGATATTTAAACTGTTTTTACTGTAATTTTTTTTAACAATGTATACCGCCATTTTACAGATTCTCTAGTAACTAACTAGTAAAAAAATTTTTAATTTAAATGTTAACTGAAAAATTAAAAACTGGCCAAAACTGCACATAATGTCCACATCCACATCCATCATTAAGTCAACTAACAATGACATAATTTTAGAGATATTTGTTGTTATTTTCACTGTGTTCACACTTTTTGAACAATGCAGCACTGTTTTTTGTTTGTTGTTGTTGTTGTTGTTTTTTACATATTCTTTCTAGCATCCTTACCGCCACATTTTCAATTTTTTTTTCTATTAAAGTGTGTACCATCCTATTACACTGTGAGACACATACAGGTAGTTTTTTAGATTATTATTTTTACTGTTATTATTTTCTATTTTTATTTGTGTGATCAATATGAGCATCATTTTCATGCCTCCTGGTCGGGGTTCTAACACGTATTTACTGCAGCGTGTCTGTTTATGTCTGTAGACTGACGCACAATAGATGTAATGCAGAAACAGTGCAACATGCAGAAAGAAACAAGCTCCGTCAGGCTTTGATCGAACTGGAAATACTTGTTGAATCAGTTATTTGTCGGTTTTGGTCGCTTTTTTCACAAGCAAAATATTGAGTATCACCAGATGTAGTCGATTCTTCAGAACAGTTTTAGTCATCAAACCGTCGTCGCTGCTTTTCTTCTCTCTAATGTCGGCTGTAACGAGTGCAAGACTTTTTGTTGGTGCTCTTCCTCTCCGCTCAGACACTCCTATGTGATGGGTCGCTTGGATCTCCCAGCTCTGCTCAGTGACCCGGTCACTGTCTGGGTCGTCACATAGCTCTGGAGGTTAAATAGCTGTAAGAACACACATTAATCTGTGAACACTTGATGAAACTGGCCTTAAGCTCCCCTCTCTGCTGTCCTGCCTCCCCCTCGCTGCACTGGCAGCTGTGCCCGAGAAGAGGCATGTAAACCATGTAGGCCTGACACCAGTTGTTTTGACTGAGAGCACTGAGGCACTGACTTATTGT
Source organism: Stegastes partitus (assembly GCF_000690725.1). Classification (NCBI taxonomy): domain Eukaryota; kingdom Metazoa; phylum Chordata; class Actinopteri; family Pomacentridae; genus Stegastes; species Stegastes partitus. Next base: position 794,722 of record NW_007577825.1, read on the forward strand.
GCAACCCAAGGCAGAGCCGTCAGCCCGGCCGGCTATAACGCCCTGCTGTAAACTCACCCGCCCTGCTCAAATCTGATCCCTTCCAGGATGGAGTTTGGAAACAGTTTCCTCAGAAAGGTGCAGTTAATCATATCAGAAAATGTTGATTCACACAGTTGACTCTGCTTCTCAAAATGTCACAGTGTTCTTGAGAAAGCCACACCCAAATAATGTCATTTTAATACTTCTTAGAATTTTGAACCAACATCTGGAGCCTTAGCGATATGAAATGGACAAACAAGTCTCCACTTAAATCCAAGCAAAATATTTTTTTATGGTGGGGTCAGTAGTGGAATAAAGCCAGTAAGTAGTCTGAAATTAACATCACATTGTCTAAACTAAGTGTCACCTCACATGTGTCCGAGCAGCTGCAATGAAAAGTATTCAGATACAGTTTGACCCGGACGATGCTGAAACGACATTGTTAAGTTTAAGTCATGCCAGCATCATGACTCCAGGGATGTCAGTTGGTCCACCAAAGAGCTATTTGATGGATCTCTATGATACAGGTGTTCTTGGCACCCCATTAATAGTGCAATAACATTAGGCATCATTTAGGTTTTATTATAAGGCAACCGGCAGATCAAATGTTCTAATTGTATTGTTACAGTTACACTTGTGATTCAGTTTATGAGCTAAAACTGCAAAATGACATCATCCCTGACCTCAGCTTAACCTTGTATTTACTGCTAATTAGAAAAAACTAAGATGGTGAACGTGTATACTTTCTAAATATCTGAATGTTAACAATGTATGTTAGCAATGGCATGTTGCCATAGCAATGTTGCTGTGCTTTTTTATATGCTAGAAGACATGTCATGAGCAAAACAAGCAGTCGTAACTGAGCATTTTCACCTTGAAACCGTGCTAATGAAAACAAAACATGAATTCAGACCTCAAGGTTTCATATGTAACAAATCTAAGGAACCAATTCTGTCAGCTTGCAGGGCAGAGCTTCCTGTATCAACAGTCTTCTTTACGGTTGGGTTCCATTTGAACATACATGGCTGACTGATGCGATATTCCAGATTGAGGAGTAGTTTTACAGCGTTTGAGGAGAGTTGTAGGCGAGCTGGTGTGCTCGAGCTGCAGCAACTGGGGAGGGGTGGGCGGAGAGAGCAGCAGGGGAAACAGCGTAAAGCCACATCGAAACCATTATAAGGGAGAAACTGATTATTTTTATGGGAAAATAAACACATAAATATATGACTTTAATACATCAAGTGGAGTTTTTAGGGGTCAGATCAATGAGTAGAGATGAACTTTCTTCCACATATACAAGAATCTGTGCAATACCAGTGTTTCATATACCAGTATTTCTACTCATGGAAGAATCTGAGCCAGTGTATAGATATGTGCAATATTGTTTTTGTCCACATTCATACGAATCTGTGCAATACGGGTTTCCATATGTGGTAGAATCTGTGCAATATTAACAGTATTCACGTCTGTTTCTTGTTATTTTTAATTTCTACTGATGTCCCCACATTGTTGCACTACTTCTCTCATCTCATCTCATCTCATCTCATCTCATCTCACATAAATATTCAATTCAAAGCATCATTATGTTTCAGTGCAACCTCACAGAGCAGCTATTAAATGTCTCCTTTTAGCATCCATACATGATAAAAGTTTAGCTGCTGTAACTAACATCCAACGCCCACAGATATAAGAGCAGGGCATTAGAAGTAAGCAGACATTAAATGTGATATTTATGCACATAGCAATACACCGATGTCCCGTGTGTAGCAGGTCGAGCAGAGCATTTGTGTTACTAAAGTGCTTTTATATGAACATGTGATCTTCCTTCCATGTCACGCAGCGTCTCGCATCGCCGTCCACTCTTTGCACAGACCAGCAGCTGAGAAGTTCTTGTGGTTATTTGTGTGCATTCTCTGTCTCCGTCGGATTATGTCTTCATGCGTGCCCTCAGTCAGCGGACGCAGCAGGGCGTGTCACACCACTGCATGCTTCTTACATTAACACGCAAACTTTAAAAAAATATATATGCCACGGTTCCATTTTGGGACGTATTATAATCACATTTTTTGTTTTTATTACACTGAGAGACTTGAAACTGTTGAACTGCAGCTCTCTGGTTTAGTATCAGATGCTGTGTGAAGGAGGCCTGTGAATAATGAGGAAGTATCTGGGTGTAACATTCGAGGATTCAAACACTCAGACAGACATTATAAAATGTTCCAGATGGAGATGTGCGAAGACTATTGAGAGGAAACCGATCTTCCCACCAGGGCCGCAAGTCTGCCCGTCTGATTAGGCCCCATTTGTTTCCAAACTACACTGCTGATTAAAGCAGCTCCACTCTGAACTATTTCTGACATTCGAGGGAATCCTTGTGAGGTTTAAGAAACGAAGGCCGGGACGCTGAGGGGGGATGCAGCACACACTTGTATTTTGTTGGTGTGGTCTCAGACCTTCCCAAATTATCCCCTCACAATTCTTTTACTACCCAGATAATGATTCATTACAGTTGCAACGCTGCACACAGTGGTTTAACAACTTTTGATTCCAGTAAAGCTCGGCATGCAAGGCTTCCCAATAAACAAACATACTGTAATTAGGCTACTTTAAACCTAAAAGTTGGACTTTTTCACATGGTGCTCTTTAAATTCTTGATTTTCAATCAAAAGGTAATACACAGAGCGCCTCAAATTACTTAAAGTACCACTAAAATGTGCTTTGCTCTGTTGTTGCTTCACCTTGGATGTCTGAGTCTCACTGTGCAGAATGATTCTAAGAGACTGTTTTCACATTCGTCTGCTGGAGATGGAAAGTTTCTCACGTTAAATCTGAGTTTAAGATGTGTCCATACAAGCATGACTGTGGAACATTACAGACAGATCAGAAACAGGGGTGTCCTGATAGGCTGATACTGACAATAACTGTGATATCATCTCTCTCTGGTTGTTGTTTAAACCCTTAAAAACACAAAAGTTTCTCCACAGTCATTGATTGAGCCCCTAAAAACTCAGCTCAGTGCATCAAACTGCATATTTAGAAGTTTGTTTTCATCAAAATAGTCTGTTTCTGTCTTACAATGACTTAGATGTATCTCTAAACTGTTGCCTCCTCTAGAAAATGTGGATTGTTGAAGTCCCTGTCTGTCTGTTCTCCTCCTCACTGCAGCTCGAGCACACCAGCTCACTTATTATACACTACACAATGAAGAAGAACACTGTTACAAAGCTTAACCCTGTGAGTTTACAGGATTAGTTCTTTAGGTTTGTTATGTATGAACTCCGGGAGTCTTAATTTGTGTTTTTTGAGACAGCCATCAGTACACTGCTGAAGAAACCCTATATGGACATGTTACTGAGCTATAAACAAAAACAAAAACACCCACTTGATTTTTGCCATTGCAGATGCTTAAAAATGAAATATTGCTATTATATTAATAATACAAAGTATTATATTTTGAGTATTGCTCGTGGAGCACTCCTTTAAACACTGTACAGACTGAAAATCTTAGAAACTATTTGGTGTATGGGGATAATAATAATAATAATAATACATTTTATTTATAGAGCGCTTTTCACAAACTCAAAGACGCTTTACATGTTAAAATAAAAACAGAACAAATAGAAAAAGCAAATACAAGTATACAGAATAAGTCAAAACTAAAGAAAACAGAACAAACAGTTGGAAAAGCAAAAGAAAATAAATAAAAAGAAATACATACATACATAGTTAATGTGTGGATACAGTGTTGTACAGACATCCACTGTTCTCTGATGATGTCTTCTAAGAACTTCAGTGATGTGCTGCCATTTTCTGTAGCCACATCCAAAGGCTGACATCTGAGGTCTTAAATGTCCCACATGGTGAAAATGTATTTTTATAGTGTTTTGTGGTTGTTATAATCTCGGAGGTGTAAAATAAAAGCTGTTAAGGTATGAAGACGTTTACTTCTGACCACAACTATCTCGCCTTCCAGCTTTAAAAGAGAGTAAGAATTCAACTCAGGCACTAACTAACCAACAGATGCTAAGCTCAAACTGTAGCTTTGTTCCAAATCGTTTCCTTTTTACTTTAAGTACTACAGCTGCCCTCACAAAGTACACACTGTTTCATTACCACTGATCTGTGCAGTATTGTTACGTCCACATCCAAAGGAATTTGGACAATCTGAATTTCCACATATGGAAGAAGAAGAACGGGTATAGTTTTTAGTTTTGCTTTACTGATATTTCCTAAGTGTTTGCACTGTTTCCCCTTCTCTGCTGTAACAATGCANTCATTACCACTGATCTGTGCAGTATTGTTACGTCCACATCCAAAGGAATTTGGACAATCTGAATTTCCACATATGGAAGAAGAAGAACGTGTATAGTTTTTAGTTTTGCTTTACTGATATTTCCTAAATGTTTGCACTGTTTCCCCTTTGCTGTTGTAACAATGCATATTACCCCACTGTGGAATGAATAAAGCTCATCAAATCAGATTGTACAATTGGGAGATAATACTTCCTCATAATAATGCACCGTATACTTTGAGCTTTCATACTTGTGTGCGACTACGTATGTGATGGATTGTGGATCAGTGATTGGTCAGAAGAGCATGCCAGCTTGCGTACTGCAAAATCTAACCAAATGTCATATTACATCCTGGTATTTTTGGCACACTATATTTCACATACCATATATTAGGACACACTATTTTTCTGGCATACTATATTGCATGCAATCAGAATCAGAATCAGCTTTAATGACCAAGTACGTACACAACATACAAGGAATTTGGTTCCGGCTGTTGGTGTCGCCCTAGGAATTTACACGAATAATAGAAATAGGAAAAATTAAAAAATAAAATAAAGTAAAAATAACTAAAGAAAGAAAAGAATAAAATACAATAAATATTAATAAAAAATAAAACAAGATAATAAGACAAATATATACAAGAATTTACACATCTAGTAGAAAAAGGTATGAATATCTCAATGCTTTTTGGCTGTTCTGGGTTTCAATTCCAGTTGTAGCACTGTTTTTACAGTGTGAAGCGTGTTTTTTTAAATAAAATCTATCATTATTATTATTATTATGAATATTTTATTGGAATGCAGCTTCAGGCAGTGTTTTCTTCCTGAAGGGGGCGAGAACAGCAGCAGCTCATTGGTTTTCAGAGCAGAACAGTCCATTTCATGGTGAAATTAAACATTTTTGCAGTATTCTAACCTACAAAACTGAAATACACACCATGGGGACAAGTGAGACTTTGATTAATTTGTTGAAAAGAGGCGCGATGTGGGACCTTTAATCTCTCAAGTGCATAAAATAAACTCTGGTTCTATTATTGTATGAAGCTAAAGGTGCAACAGCCTTTTCCCTTCAGCTCAAAGAAACCTTCAGCACACTGTGTTTACATCTTGCAGGGAAAACCCAAGGCAGCCCTTAATGCAATATCCTGAGCGGCTCCTGCGCACAAGGAGGAGGAGGTGGAGGTGGTGGTGGTGAGGGGGGGAAGGCCTGACTCCTGGAGAAATTTGATCCCACATTCGGCCCTTTAAAGGAAAATGGGATGAGTCTGTTGAATGGAGCCGTGAGTGAGTTTCACTGAAGTCTGCGCTCAAAAGGGAAGCGAAGGACAGCAGCAGCAGCAGCGGCAGGCGGCGGGGGACGGGCCATGAAAACACACGACAAGAAATGAATGAGCGAGGACAAGTGAAAGTCGAAGCGGTGAAGGAGAAGTTATGATCGCCAAGAATTACCGGGGAAGGTGTCCGTGAGCGGAGAAACACCGACCGGGGGAGGAAGGAGGAGGGAGAGGGGGGTGAAAGAGACACAACAAAGTCACAAGGTAAAGTAGCTCCGGACTGGAACCGAACTGGCTGCGATTGATCTCTTCTGATTTCTATCTGGCTGCGCGCAGCTTCTCGTTGTGGTTTAACTGGACGTGGCCGCAGGATAAATTTATCTCAGGAGGCTGTTTGGGGACAAAAGACGCCGGTGCTGCTGTGTATTTTGAGAGATGCCTGCCTGAACTTCTATTTTTTTATTTTTTTTTCGCTGACCGACGGTTGCTGCTATTCTGCTAAGCGGTGCGCACACCTGTTGCTTGTGGCCTTTTTTGTGCCAAAGTCTTTGCCATTGCGCACCCACTAACAACATTTATCATAGCAAAATGAAACGTGCATGTGGAATAAGATGGAAAAAAACACAAGCTGCATTGCATTTGCATGGCTTTAAAGCAACATTTAGTGTGCGTAATTGTCTTTTTTTTTTTTGCATGACATCTCCAATCTGACTTCCTCAGCAGCTGTGATTTAACACTTTCTCACGCTGATATATGGACTCACGCACACTGTATAGTTAAGGGTGTCTCTTGCTATAACTCATGCCCTTCTCTCCAATGCCCTGCAGTGCAACTGGAGGCTGAAAACTGCGCGCACAGGACAGGAGGGCTGCAGAGGTAGATGTTTACACCTCAGTGCAGAGGAATGTCGGGGCCTGTGTTTAAAGCTGAGACTGATAATGAGTGTGGTCAGTTTGCAGAGGCCTGTCATTAACCTGCTGCAGGTTTGGCAAGAAAGGTTAGAGGAGGAGAGGATGTGGAGGGAAGAAGGAGGAGGAAGAGGAGGAGGGTGGGAAAGGTGCTGCAGGAGGAGAGGGAAGAAGTGTGGGATGATGGAAAGTGAGTGAAAGAAGAGGAGGGAGACAGATAAGGAGACAAATGGGGGAGGAGAATGAAGAGATGGTATATTCCTGATTTTGCTCAGAAGACTTCTTTTGGCCTCTGCAGTGTTTTAAATGTCTAATCTGAGTAACGGCTCGGTTAAAATGACCCTTTGAGTGTGAATTATTGCAGGATAACTACAAAAGCTGGGACGAGTGCTGTTATTTATGTTTTTAAAACGTTCTCCTTTTGCGCCCGGCGACTTAAACCTCTCCGAGTGGGGGTCACAGGTTAAGAAATGTGAAGCTGCGCTGGAGATTTCCCCCTTTATTTGCGGGAGTGTGTCCCAGCTGTAGCCATAAAATGGGACCAAAATAGTGAGGCCCTAATTTAAACAAAAGTGTGAGGCCTACTTGACCGGATGGGAGTCGACAGAGGTCCCCCCTCTTTGTTAAACACATGAGGCCGCGGAGGAGGAGGAGATAAGGCAATACTTAACACACCCACACTTGACTCCTCGTGCACTCGGATAATTTGTCCGTGTCACCTTTTCTCGAGATCTGCCACGCTGACACGGATCGGCAGCGGCTGACCCAGATTTACGCGCGAGGCTCCCGTGCTGTCTGATGGGAGTCTTTTTCAATCTGAGGGGGGAGGAGATGCCAAAATGTAGGGGAAGCCAAGTTGGACCTCAGCAGAGAGACAACAACAGTGGGGATTTGAAAATGTCTGGTGGGGATGATATCACTGAACCACCTAATCACTTACATCACCACAGCTGCACGCTCAGCAGTGTGTCAGTGTGTGTGTGTGCACGTGTCTGTTTCCAATCTCTGTGCATCTCCATCTGCGTCTGTCTGTGTCTCTGGTAAGCAAGCACCGAAGAGTTACGACTGTGTGTGTTTGAATACGCGGTGATGAAGGAGGTTCTAGTCAGAGGAAGGACTGACTGGAGACTTGGACACGTCCTCTCCTCGTCCACACACCGCTCGGCCTTTTTCTGCCGGACGGTGCGCTCAGAAACCCTGAAAGGAACATCACACGCTGTCCCATCCAAACTGTTTTACTACAATCTGTGATAGCTTTCAGGCTTTGAATAAAAGCTCTCCTTGCTGGGTATAAAATCTCACTCAGCTTGAGGAGCAATGCTGTATAACTGTCAGTGGAAAGCAGCCGTCTGCAGTGGCAGCCGTAGAAACGATCCTGCTGGGATCGTTGCGGTGTCGTTTCCATTCAGTCGTCTTTCCCAGTGTTTGCTCTGGCCGGGGCCTGTGTGCAAACTCTTGCAGCTAGATGGAAGTAGAGAAGCTCCCAGGGACCTTGTGTCTGTCTGCAGCCAGGAGAGGACTCACCATTCTGGGCTATGATTCTCCCAGGCACCTCCCCGCCCGTCCGCTCTGGGTGGCCCAAGTGTTACCAAACATGGATCTACCGTGCAGATCCTTGAAAGCTTGTTTTTGTTGTCTTGGCTTTTTTTTTTCTTCTTCTTCCCTCACCACCTGAATGTTTCCAGCACTGGCACACACTAGAAGAGATACAGCAGGAGAGAGCGGTGTTTATCTGATCATATATAACAGTGGAAGGCTGCATTTATTTTACTCATCCCACAATGGAGGGTTATACTCAAGCTAAAGGAGAAAATGGCTGCAGTTTAATTTGCATTGGTCCGTATTACTCCCACACACACTGTTAAAGTGATCTCATTCTTGACAGGCGGGTGTTGTGGGGTTGATTTTATCCTTGTGCACCCAGAGGCAGAGAGGAGTTGTGACCTTCTGTAACCTTTGGTTGCCTTCCTCCCTCGGTCTGCTCAGTAGAAAGTTTAACTTTACACTTGCTGATTAATCAATTGGGTTCCTGGCACAGTTTACCATGAACCGTAACAACCCTCCTGAGTCCAACAAGCAAGGAGAGCTAAAGAAATTGGAGTGCTGAGTGTGTTTAACCAGCAAATGGTGTGTTTACACCCAGCTGCTGCAGCTCCTGCAGGAGGGCCCGGCCTCGTCTGTCCTGACTTGCTGCAGTGTGACCCAGACGGGCTTTTTTTTTTTTTTTTTTCTCAAGCTGCCTGATCCCACCGCTTCCCCACACTGGCGTCCGGGTTTACTTGACCTTCATACCCCCGAGTTTGCCCCAGAGAGAGAGGGAGATGTTGGTAGATGGACCTTGGCTGTCCAGCCTGGGTACAGCGGTTGGCTGGCGAAACCTCCACATGCATGACTTCTGTAATTTGTTTGCTAGGCCTGTATTTATGAGCATGCTAATTGTAGGGAGCGCCATGGTGCAGTTATAGTTGCTGGACTTTGAACGTCTGCTGTTCTGCTGACGGTGTCTGGCTGCACTCTGAGTCTGTCGGTCTTTCTGTCTGAACACTAAGCGTTTCTAACTTCCTCGAACCTCATTTGGTTTCATTTTGATTTGCAAGCGTTCTCTAAAAATTGCTCACATCTCACCATCACCGCTGGGCTTCTGCGAGTTACAAGGTCAAAGCTGTCCTGTTGTTACGGCTGCTTTTATCTCGACATAATTACACTTTTATCAAGTTCACACAGTGGGAACGTTAACCTTTGTGAATGAGGATCCTGCCAGAGAAAAATAGACACTAGTCGTTCCTCCTCAGGTAAAAATAACTCCAGCGCCCCAGTTTCCCACATTCAGCGCTGGGCCCATTCATTGTCACACATTCTTTCCTCCTTTCTTTTGCCGAGGCGAGCTGACGGCCCCCCCTCTGGAGCCGTGATGGGACTGTCATGCAGAAAGACACTATTGTGCCGTGCAGGATCCCGTTTCGCTCCTTCCTTGTAATTAAGAAGGGATTGCGTGGGGAAGGTGGGGGGAGAGAGAGAGCAGGGGATTGGGTTAGTAGGTAATTTGGCTAAAAAGCAGAGCGCTGACCTGCTTTGTGGCTGGCAGGCCTGGGAGCCGGCACGCATGAACCAGCTCCCCCACCGACACACAGCCTCCCTGCTGGGGTTTTGTTCAGTGTGTGTGGGCATGTGGAGAGACGACTAGCAAAGAAAGGCTGAGGTGATCCCCTTTAAGACCTGCGTTTGTTTCTGTTTACCGAGCGTGTTTCTTCTTTGGTTTTGCGTCACCAAGCACCACAGAAAGTGAGAGGAAACTTTCATTAAACCTGTGTCACCGTGCACTCATCATTAGTGTTTGCGTTACTCACGTTTCTTCAGTGAATCATAGGAAGTGTGGTTAGAAAAGAGCATTTTTAGAGCTTAAATTGCCTTTTTCTCATTTTTGGCTGTAAATGAAAACAGAACTGCTGAAGGAAATGCCATCATAGAATTTATTTGTTCCTCCTGTTCGGGGTAATACGTGTCATTTGCCTTCTTTTCAAGTTAATGCACCACATTCTTACCAGCTGCCTCAAACCATACGGACAGGAAGTCACAGGCAGATTTGTGTTTTCTGTCTTTCAGTCCAGTTCGAGTCCCGAGTCCTCGCCATGGCCGACGTGTTGGAGAGCAGCGGTGCCGGAGCCGTCGGGGCGGCCAGCGTGGACTGGCAGAAACGCTGCGTCGCTCTTGAGATGCAGCTGCTCAGGTTCCGGCTACAGGCGGGCAAAATCCGAGAGCTGCTGGCGGAGAAGGTGAGAGAGAAAAGCATCATGGGTAGTATGACGAGACGAGGTTGCACACGGAAGCTGCAATTTAAGATTTTGGACGTCATTATTGTGATTTTGCATCATCTGTTACAGGTGTAGAGTCGCACAGTGATGGAGCTTAACTTACATACCGTGAACACAAATGTTTTCATTCCATTGTGTAAGAGGCAATAAATAGTGCATAGATTCACACTCAGGATTTGTATACTTATCTAAAATGAAAGTGGGTAAATGGCTGCCTTGATTTTCTACAAGTTCAAGCTTAAGTTTTTGCCGAGTAGAGATGTGCACATCAGGTTGCTCCACACAAACTACTTCTTGTGCACAGTAGAATATGTGTTCCACTGTATTCTAAACTTCATACAACCAAAATCTGAAACACACGTGGAGGATCCTGGGGGGATTCCTGAACATACCCGAACCAGATGGGAAATGTTTGATGGGAACAATTTTCTGAGCTTCTTAAAAATCTGAAGCCAGGCACCCTGAAAAAAAAAGAAGAGATTTATTTAACCCTCCGAACTCCAAAACCCGCTGGCGGGTTAGAAAAGCATGTAATGTTTTTTAAAATTGCATCATTTATCACAGAGAGAAACTATAAAAACAGAAGGAATTGTCAGATTTTCAACTTTCAGACAGTTCAGGAGCTACTCCATCTGTTATGTGTCACTTCAATGGAAAAACTGTAAAAATCTGCCTTTAAAATCATGATATTTCTCTGAAATCCTTTAATTCTACGACGCTCGTTTAAAAAATTCTGCAGAAATACAGCTTTTGTGCAAACATGAGTTGTTAAAAACAAAAAAATGCAGCTGGAAGCCATGAGTGACTTCCCTCCAAACAACAGTCATGTGACAAAAACTCTTCTTCATGGCTTTACTGCAGGCTGTGTTTACACGGAGCAGATGGGGGATAAATATGGAAACAAATTAAAAGTATAAGTAGTAAAATATCAATATGATGTAGAGCCACCATTATTTCTAGTATAAGTGACACCTGTGGAGACTTTTGATTGCAAGTTTTTTTAGTTTCATCAAAGAAATTCAATTTGAACTTTTTTAGTATTTCTAGTATTGTAGTTTTGTTTACGTGCACAAGGTATGTTTTTGAGTTGCCACCATGGCTGTGTTGTTTCCATAGAAGTGCAAGAGTTTGTGTTACAGAGTAAAACGAGCCTACAGTGAGTAAAGATGTCAAACTGCTCGGGGTTCACAGGGTTAAGAGCTCGTCCTCTGCTGAAACTTTTGCCTGCAGCTGAGAGTCAGAACAAACACTGACCAGTTTTTTTGTTGCCATAGTCTAACCGTAACTGTTACACTTAAAACGCCAACGAGCAATTTGTGAAAGAGAAATTGGCAGCTCTGCCATAAAGCTAAATAATGGGTTTTCGGCTTCAGAGCCATTTTAGTGACTAAGGTTTAACAAAACGTACACAAGCATAAGAGTCAACTGGATTTGACTTTTGCCCGTTTTGTTTGGCTCGAGCTGCTGGATGCATCACATGTTTGAAACGATGATTTGATTTGGCCACGATCTGACACAAATAGTTGAGTGCGATCTGGATCTGTGGCCGTTTGAACAATAGCACTACTGTGGGAGTTTAAACTTGTCACGCCACTTTCATCTCTAAAATAAGACGTGCTGTTGGATATTTCGAACAGACACTGCGCAGATCCCGCCGCCTCATTGTCGTACTCTTTTGATGCGGCAGTGTTTTGTGCACGTGGAAGCAATTAAAGCATGCGGATCAGCTAGAAATACAGGTGTGGATGACTGTGTGTTTATGTGTGCGAGCAGAGACAGATGAGATTACTCAGCTTATTTGGTAAACACTCGGCCCTGCTCATCGTGTGTCATCAGAAGTTGGCTACAGTTTCAGCCAAAAGGAATATTTAACATTTAACTCATCACTTCTGGTGCTTCCCTTCAAGTTGGGGGGAAAGAACCGCCAGCCGCCGGCCAAATGCTTGTAAAACTGTGGCTCTTGTAAAGCCTGACTACCAGACACTTTGGAAAGTAATCAGCTGTCATCGGGAGATTCAGTTCAGCTCTGAAGATTTGTTGGTAGAGGAGTGGAAGTGTTTGGATTGGAGGAACAAGTGAGTTTAGTAGCAGGAATCTGTTTTCCCGTCTTTACTTTTTTTTTTTGCTGTTTTCGGCTGATTTACAAGGGGTAGTATTTTAGGTCCAGATAACTCAGAGCTGCTTTTGTTTGTCACAGTGGTTCGCTCTCTGTATCATCTGTGATTCCTGAGCGAGAGAGTTTTCATTCAGTCCGTCAGCAGGATGTTTACGGTCAAAACATAACCCCGTGGCTGATAAGAGCAGGACGACTGCCTGCTGTGTCCTCCGTCAGGTTCTGTCAGACCACCAGCTCCTCTTTCAGCCTGCACACAGACTAGCATTTAGAAAGTCATTAATAAAGGGTCTGCCCACTACAATAATCTCAGAGGAGGATAAACACAACCTGGCAGCCTCCATCAGATGATTGTAGTCGCCACCAAACTAACAAGCGTGCAGCCAACATCTTGTGTATCTCTTTGTTGTGGACCTCCGCTGTTGTTCAGCGACTATTAAAAACTCTTCAAACCAATGATCCAGAACATTACAATGGATGCCACGTTTCTTTGTTATCAGAAATATGTAGCCGCATTCCAGATCCCTGATTTGTTCAGCAAATCAAATAAATAGGTCTGGTGTTGGGCTCACCACGGGTTGAGGACACAAGTGGTGAATCAGATGTTTGCAGGCAAGATTAAGAGTAAAAATTCATGTAAAATAATGACAAATTGGTGCAAAAAACCCTGCCAAATAGCAGCTGGGACTGAAAAAAAACAAGAAAGTCCTTTTGATCTTGAGGAAAAACGCTGAAAATTGCACATTTGTTTGACCTCTGTGGACAATATTTAGTTAACTGCTCTTGTTGGGTAGGAGCTGCTACGTAGATGCATTATTGATTGATCAGTGTAAATCTGTAGATGACTTCAGACTGGACAGGAACATAAGGTGGCACTTAAGTCTGAAAACCCTTTTCAGAGATACGACCTGTAATACTGTCATCATCCATAGTCTGTTAAAGTGGCTTTGTTCAGACAGTGGTCACTGTTATGTGTAAAATATTTTCCATGCACATGATTGGTTTGTATATTCAGATTCAAACAAAGAGCTAAACCTGAAAGGAAGCTTATTAACATGGATTAGGGTATCTGAAAGCCAGTCACACTGACTTCTTGTCTTCTTTTTAGACAGGTGAGCTGTCTTAGAGAGCCCACAATGTGCTCATTTACAGGTTTGTGGTTTTATTTTTGGGGTCCACTAGAATTTTCTTACATGGCCACATGCTACCCACATATTTTTCAGATACTGTGCATTGCTAAAGCACTTCTTCTCACCATCTGCCTGAAACACTCCAATTTAGCTCCTGTCTCACTAAGGCCACCTCCTGAAGATCCCAATCTGATCTGACTGGGCCCTTGAAAGCAAGACAACATTGGTTAGATACTGTAACCCCAAATCTCTGTGCAGAGAGGCAAGATGACACAACTCTAAAATAAGCGGCTCTAACGAGGACACAATGGTAGATTGCAAGGCAGCTGCTCATGCTTTGGTTGAGGGAGTGACAAAGTAGCTTCCAGGCAGGAGTTATGCAAATGTGTTGCATGATGACGTAAATAAGTAACAGAAGAGAAGCCCGGACTGCAAACAAGGCGTTTTAGGACAATGAGGAGCACTGTGGAAGATGAGCTCCCTTTGGCGTAAACTCCAAAAGTTTGCAGAGCTTTACATGCACAAAACAAACTATAACACGCTAAAGGAAAGGAAAAACCCAAACAGCATAACGAGGGCTCTTTAAGCTGCTTCTCAGACGGAGTCCTTCGCACCATCACAATTGTCAGGATATTATTTTAGGCTACTGCAAAAGTCGATGTGTTTGCTAAAGCCAAAATATGTTTAAGTATTTTGTGTGTGTCTGTGATTTTTCCTGTTTTAAAGTCCCTCAGCAGGATATAGCCCAATTATTGTGTTCATGGATGTGTTCCTATATTTATATATTGAGCATGACCTCATTAACCATTAAAGTAACGACTAAACCATGTTTCTTGTAAAATGTCTGTCCGATAATGCGACTGCATGCAGCTCAGATTTGTGCCGTGCTGAAAGTGATATGTAAGCGCTACTAGGTCCAACTTTCTAAGACCGCCACTGTGACTTTTAAAGAAAAATGACCAGCGTGCTCATTCAGACAGGAAGCTGGCACCTTCACATGCTGTCACTGCAACAGAAAATAGTGCATGTCTAAAATAATCCTTATTCTCAAGCTAATGGATATGTCTTACACACTTGTTGGACCAAACATCAGTCCACAGCTGGAAGTAGAATCCAAAAAAAAGTACTTATTTTTTCCATTTTTGTGTAACTGTTACTGAAAGCTAAAGCGCCCAGCTTACTTTCTGAAAGATTTACATCTTCATTAGGACAAAATGTTCTGGAGACTGACAGGGATTGGAAGTCAGGCGGGTTGATTATTAACGCATTGTTGATTTTTGATTTCATGGTATTTTTTTTGACGCAAGAGGAATATAGAATAGTGCCAGCCTTTTCCCTTAACTGCTTCTAAAGCCATTAGTCACAACATGCTTTCCCTTATTAAAGATCGCTGTGTGTATGCACACACTTGTGCAAACAACCACCGTTTGTGTACAGTTACTGTCTCATTTAGTAAATTTTCATTTCAGCCATGATGCCAAGAATACAAAGGGGAGTTTAAACTTTTCAAAAACTCTTCTTTTCTTTCTGTGTCTTATAAAAAGACACATTTGTTGTTAAATGTTCTTTTTGGCCGTGTTGCCAAAAGCATTAGTGTTCTGTGAAAAGGCCGATTAATCTCTTGCTTTTTCTTTCACTCCTCTCATTTACACACACACACATACTGTACAGTCTGACACACACAAACACGCAGAGTTTTTAAGTGGAGGCCCGTGCTGAGTTTCTTTAAGGGGGAGGCTGCTGAGTGACTACCATTTCGTCATGTTATTGCTGTTAGGAAAGACTGCTTCACGCTCTTCATCTCCACTCTTGCCAAGTTAGGAGTGTTTTACGCATTGACCCACTTTGGTATGGAAAAACATGAAAAAAAAAAGAAGAAGAAGAAGAAGTTGACGTGGTTGCCTGTGACATGGCATTTATCTCCAGAGGCTGACTGTAAGTTGAGAGAGAGACGAGAGGGAGAAGAGATGCCCCATTTGCCTTGTGAGGAGTGTAACAGGACGATTACTCTATTTAAGAATTTACAGACTGGGAGAGTGTAATCTGTGTTGGTCAGCAGTTAGCCTGTAAAAGCTGAAACTTCCCCCGTGCACAAACAACTAAAGAAGAGATCTGAAAGGTGACTGAGGACAATATTTGGTGCAGGAGTAACGTAAGAACAGAAAACAATAATTTGGAGACTGAAAACTTAGCTAAACCTGCCCAGCTCTTCGTTTAAAAAGATTTCCTCTACATCCACTAAAGTTCATTACATTTAATTCTGAGTCATGGATGAGTTTACCAAATTAAAGTGCAACTTAACTAAGTGGTTATATTAGAGGAAAAATCAGGGAATTAATTATGATTAGTCCTCAGGGCACCATGAATGAAGACTATATTGCTATATTTCCTGTAGTTGCTGGTCAAAGTAGTGGATTAACAGACTGATATTTGTTGTTATTGTTGTTCCTTGAGTCCTAAGTCTTGATGCACAACAGCAAACACTATGGATGCATAGTTGTTTTTATTGTTCTACTTTCTAGTCCATTTGGAGGTCTCTGTTCCATGTATGTGCAGTAGATTGGTATCACATGCACACTATTCCCAAGCATGCACGTTGCTGCTCTTGAAGCGTACTGGCTGCATGGACAAGTAAGATACTTACAAACCTTCATGGAGGTTTTAAGGCGACAACATTATGCAAGCTTTAATATACCACACTGTGTTGAGGGGAGAGTGGATCAAGAGAGGCCTGCAAGGTCCACAAAATGCAAAGTACAGGAGCGAGAAGACACAAAGTTTGTTACTCGCAATAGTTGCGTACGCAGGAGTGAACAAAAGTTTACATCACCTTGTCAGGACCACGTATATCATGGCAGTCTTGAGTTACCAATGATGCCCATAACTCCTAGTTTTCTGTGATGGAAATATCAAAACCCATTTGTCTTTGTCACAAAAAGACAATCATGCTTTTTGGTTCTTTCTTATATTTATTATAGGTCTTCTGGAAATATGACAAAATTTGCTGGATCAAAAATATACATACAGCAACTGGTGTTGCCATGGGGCTGAGAAGCTGCAGTGAAAAAATGAAGCCCTACCTCCAGAAGCAGCACCTTATGGTTCACGGGTCAAGGTCTTCATTCATCACAAACACAGTCATACATGGTATAACTTGCAGTGAAATGTTTTGCATACTGTTCCACACCAAACAATGTTAAGAAATGAATAAAAATAAGGATAAATGCACAGGAAATAAATATATATGTGTATATATATATATATATAAGTTAAATAACAATAAGAAAAGTTGTAACGGTGCTGGAGCAGGTATGACGGCTGCCATCTTCGACTGATGTTTGTTGCTGATCACATGGACAAAGAAAAGGCCTTCTGGAGAAAAATTCTGTGGTCCGAAAAAAAACAAAAAAATAACTATTTGGCAACAATTACCAGAAATGGGTTTGAAACAGAGAAGGTGAGGTCTTTAACCCAAACCTAGTGTCAAGCATGGTGGTGGCAGTATTATTCTCTGAGGGCTGTTTTGGTAGCAGTGGAACTGGTGCTTTACACAAAGTAAACGGAATAACGTAAAAGGTAGATGACCTGAAATCATCAGCCAAAAGGTTGGGTCTTTGACGCAGTTGGGTGTTTCAGCAACAAAATGACCCAAAACACACATCAAAAGTGGTAAAGAAAAGACTACATTAGGCTAGAACTAAGATTTTCGACTGGTCTTCCCAAAGGCCTGACTTGAAGCCAACTGAAAACCTGTGGATTGTGCTGAAGAAACAAGTCTGTCAGAAAACTACACATTTTGTTTTACTGTACTAATTCTGTCAAAAGGAGTGGTCAAAGATGCAACCAGAAACTTGTGGACGACTACCAAAAATGCCTAGTTGAGGTGAAAATGGCCCAAAGACATTTAAATGTGTTTCTATTGGGATAATATGGTACTATACGGTCTCTGTGAAGGAAGGCAAATATGGCAGAAATGTGAGCTCTCTTGTTGGTTCCTGTCAGCACTCTCTGCAGCATCGTGGCTCAGTTTGAGGTTTTTAGATAGTTATTGGGAAATCCTCATAATAAGCAATTACATTAGGTCAGCCTACAAGTAAGAAATGCACAGACGAGTTTTTCTGCATCACTCTGATACACCACAGTCCTATTTCTGACAAAACTGGACACGTGAAATAAGGTCGTCCTGCAGACATAGCTCCAAGATTTCTCACAGTAGTAGTACTGGAGGCTAAGGCAATGTCATGCAGAGCAACTGTATGGTTAGAACTTGTGTTTCTCACATGTTTAGGGCCAAATACAATAACTTCAGTTTTGTCTGAATTTAGAAGAAGAAAGAAAATAAATCCGCAAAGTTTACATGTATTTACTAGCCAGAGCCAGAACATAGGGATACCTCATCCAGAGGAATTTTTAAATTGGGTGGTATTCCCACTTCAAGGTTTCCTGTCATTACTTGGCTAATCAGATAGTGCACAAATTAGATTAATCTCTTCCATAAGCCTCACGTGGCCCGATGAGCAACACACTGTTATTTGGCTCAGACCAGTGATGTCAGTCAGCAAGAAAGACTGCAGAAAGGTCACCGGGTTCACGTTGGGGTGTATAAACATTTATTTTCATGAGGAGACTTGTTTGGATCAGCTTCTTTTTATAGTTCAGCTGCAGAAGTGTGTTTTTCATGTCACGGCTGTATCACTTATTTTGTGTTTAAGTGGACGACGGAAGTGTTAGCCTTCTTGTGAGGTTTTATCATCAGTCTCACTTATCGTCCCCCTTCTCTGTATTAATGTGTTTTTAATGGTTTAAAATGGATTTAACTGATAATCATTGAGGCACAGTCATCAAGACAGTGTTGGTTACTTGAAGTAGTATTTTTGGGGTTTCCTGTTGTTACATTTTCTTACTTAAGGGGTTTTTAAAGTTATTGTTTTGGCCTTTGTGCCTTTATTGGATAGTGTTAGTGAGAGAGAGAGACAGGAAAGTAGGGGAGAAGAATGGGGGAGGACATGTGGGAAAAGGTCATGAGCGGGATTCAAACTCATGACCTCCACATCGGGACTGTAGCCCTGCACATGGGACGCCAGCTCAACCAGGTGAGCTACAGCGGCGCCCCTTACTTAAGGAGTTTTAACATTTACTGATTGAACTGAAGACACTACAAACCAACAGTTGCCTACAAGAGTTGGAGGTGGACAGCCTCAGCAAACAGATATTTCATGAAGAAACCAATTTTTAATGGCTTCTCTTTTATATCTACTGTTTGGTGTGATAGTAGACAAAGTTTTTTTAGATCCTAATCAAAAAAAGACTGTGAAGAAAAACAGTGGTAAAGTGCAAAACAACACATCTGATCTCGATCATCATACCACCAGGCTTGAATGCAGAGTGTGGGATCAGATCTCTGTCAGCTTGTTTCTGACAGCGAGAGCAAACCAATATTTAGCTGTAGACAGATCTGTTAGCTGTCTGGGAAACAGATGATCTGCTGTGTCTCATCTTATCTCCACCTCTCGTGGTGCTATCAGCTTCCCTGGAATTCACACGAATACAAAGAGGGACGGCAGCTTGCCTCCCTACAGCTCAGCCTGCAAAACTGTGTGAAATGCAAAAACAATTAATTTATATTTCAGTTTCAATTAAAATGTTTACCACTAAGAAGCAAAGATTGAAGGATGGATCTAGAAATAATATTGTCAACCATGGATTGCATATTAAAGTATCCATTATGCACAGCAATAAAATAACCTGTTTATCACAAGGTAGCCCTCCTTAAAAGACACCCTGCTGCATCGTCTAATTTACTTTAAATAGAACCATTATTTATGTAACGGACACCATGCTGTATTCAAAAAGTCTTGAAACTAGCGATTGAGACCATAAACTCATAGGAAAAGTGTTTACTGAGGTAACAAATTAAAGGAGAAATATTTTAAGTTTCTCATTAACTTCTGTACTATCTGATTTCTTTTTGCAAGCAGAGGAGTCGCCCCCTGCTGGCTTTTAGACAGAATGCACGACTATTACTGCATTGTCTTCCCTTTTCACTATGTCCAGTTTTTATACACAGTTTTGTTGTGAATAAATCTCGTAATAAGTGGTAAACCAAGGTCAGGGAGAAAGATATTCACCAGTAGCAGTGGATTAACCAGGGATCACAGTTTGTAAAACTACCTGCAGTAGAACAGTCAGTGCAGAGGCAGGTGTTGGAGGCTCAGTGTGGCTCTTCACACAATCAACCCGCCTCTTCTTCACCTCATTATTCTTAGGAAATTTAAATAAGGAGACAGAGCTGTCTTGGCATTAAGGGGAGATGGATTTGCAAACCTAGCTAGGAAACTGTTGGCTGCATTAAGTGTAGTGACTTGAGCAGGAGAACCACTAACGCTGATGTGATCTAGTTTGAAACACATCAGTGAGAGGGGTCATGCAAAGTGTGGTTCCAGTGCATCATTGAGCCATAATTTCTGGCTCGCCCATAAAATCCTGAACACAAAAATGAAGAACTGGTTATTTCTCTCACTCCACATTTCATTACTGCATAGTTCGCAGTGTTTTCACATATTTGTGTTTATTTTCTGACATGGACCATGTGACCAGAAACAAATCCCACATTTTCTTTGCACGGACTACTTTCTGTCTTCACCAGGTTTCAAAAATCAATAAGACACAAGTTAAATAATGTCTCAAAATAATTGGTTGCTGGGCCTTCAGCAACAGTTCTTTAAACAGGAGGAGTTTTATTTGTTGGGGACTATTTCCAGTCATGGATGTAGCATGCTACGAGTATTTATGGCAGCAGGACATGTATACAACAGTGGTGGCCTATGCACAGAGAGAGAACCTATATCAGTCTTTGGCTGCACAGACAGCACTTGTTAGATCAGGTCCTTGTTGGTTTCATTGGATTTGTTGAAAAAAGAGAAAATATAGTATATCACTGTTTATCCTACAAGGTAACAACCTAAACTGCTGGTATGCGGCGGCGAAACCCGACCTCCCGTCTCAGCCATTTTAAGCATTCTCAGCAGCACAAGCTGGTGTGTTGCACTGTGGCCTGACAGATGCTGGATGGCCGACATAGTTGTCTCACGCCTGCTCAGCAACTCAGGCTTTAACAGTCGGACTCTGCAGTAACTGCGCAGAGACAGAGAGATGTAGAGATTAAATGACAGCTCACGGCGTATGTATCCATATGTGATAGCTTAAAGGTTATGGAAGCCCAATCAGCTCTGGCATTTGCTTGCTCAGACTGAGTCATCCAATCAGCCAGACAGTTGATTTTTACAATTTCAACCTTGTAATGTATTAAACAGATGCAGAGATGGGCATTAGTAGTGTAAATAATGCAAATTTTACTACAAAACCTGCAGATTCAACTAAATCTAATGTTTTTTTTACAAGATCCTTTGACTTAAATAAAACGAAACGTCACTATTCTTGTCTTGCTGAGCACCTTAGTCTATCTGCAGACTTCTTTTGCATTAACTCGGCTAAACTAAATGCTTGAAATTCATCTTATTGATCTTATTTTCAGAGTTCAGATGCTATAATCAGTTGAACAGCCTTTACGAGTTGCATTCACTACCTGCACCGGCAGCCAAATGAGCTTGTTTTACTGATGTCTAAACCGTTTGACCTTAATTTGATGGAGCGTTTTTGCAGTGAGGCAACATTTAATCAGTTCAAACATGACAGGTGAGGCTGATGAGGGAGTGCTTGGGTTCATCTGATAAGGCTGTGGGGGTACGTTTTTTACAAAATAGGCCGTGAAGCAACTCATACATATAAGTATGTTGCGCTCTACTTGTTTTACACAGCTGCCAGAAAGTGCTGTAAAGGAAGCTGCTTAACAGTCCTACAAAGGTGAGACAAAGCTTCGAGGATCCTGATATTACTACATACTTTGGACTCGGTGTGAATTGTTGTTGTCTTTTGCAGAGTTATTTTAATTTGCTTCAATCAAGTTAAATCCTTGCTTCTGGTATATACATCCTCTCAAAACTCCAGCTCCAACCACCATTTTGTGACCTCTGACCTGTCCTCTAAACAGGATGTGGCAGCTGCTCAGGCTTCCTAATGACTTCCTCTCATCTAAACCTCCCACATCTGTCCTACTCTGTGCCCTCTGAGGTACTTTACATTCACCTGAAGTGCTTGCTTTACCTCTCCTTCCTTTTTCTTGTTTCGCGAACGGAGGACAAAACACTGTTTGCTCTCCTCCGGCTGAAGTTCGGTGAAGCCTTTGACTCACGGTGAAGTCTCTTGACCTTGAGGTGAGGAGTCATCCAACCGCTAACCATCGGTGTCCGCCCACGCCTCCCCCTCGCAGATGCACTCTGGCTTCAGTGAGTGTTAATCTGGCTGCGGGGAAGCATTCAAATGTTGTGAGTGGTGGATTCTGGGAATCAGAGGGGGGCTTTTTGTGGAGGTGATGAGAAGGCAGAAAGAAAGACAGAAGGAGACAAAGGGAAGGGAAGCAAAAACGACGAGAGGAATTCGAACGCATCCCTCAAGCAGAGTGAATCCATTAGTATGTTTGTTCTCCTTTCAGCCGGGTCACTGAACTCAGAAGAAAAGGCCGTCGTGTGTTGAGCTTGTGCGTGTGCAAGCATTTGGGGGTGTTTTGTGCATACACTCGTATATGTGTGTGGCTCACAGAGAGTGAGGTAGATGTGTGCAGGATGCACAGTGTTTGCCTTTGAAAGCACCAGCATGCATGCTTGCACAAAAGGTGACGCAAGCCTGTGCACACACACCCGAGCATTCTTCTATCGCTGTGCTGTTTGACCAGCAGTAGCAAGTAGAAAGATGTTCAGCTTCCACTGAGGGCCGCTCTGCTGTTTCTACGGCAATTCTAGGTCCTCCTGCTTACGGTGCTGCTCCTTGTTAAACTCTAAATGATTTGATTTCACAGAGAATTATTCTTTGTGTGCTTCATGTGTTCTGTTGAGCCTCCCTCCTCCTTGGTGAATTCCTTTCATTTTACTTTCTCAACCTCTTCTATTGATTCAAAACGCGTCCTAATGCAGTTTGTCTGGGTAATTTTTCCACTGCATTCATCATTATGAAGGATTAAGTGTGTCAGCATGCATCTGTAGGTGTGTGTTTGCGTAGGCAGACTCCTGGCTTGGTGGTCTGTCTGTCAGCTGGCAGGATGTGTGTTGACAGAACTTGTCGTCGTGAGTTGTGGATTTTTTTTTTTTCTTTGAATGAAATGTAATTATTATGGAGAGGAGGGAGTCCACCTTTTAGTCTATGAAAGTTGAGTTTGTTCCCGTGACCACCGCATACCCACTCAATTGCCGTCCTATGGCTGGCCCATGGTCTTAACCATTTTAACCTCTTTTGTCTCCGTTCCAGATGCAGGAGCTGGAGCAGAGGGTGACGGAGGCTGACCAGCGAGCTGAGAGTGCTGAGAAACAGGTAGAGGGCCACCTTTAATGCTTTTCAACACATCTACAGTAACACTGGTCATTTTATAACCCTTTAAATGCAATAACTAGTGATGCACAATATTCAAATTTCTGGCCGATACCAATATCCGATATTAAGATTTCTGATATCGCCGATAACCGATACTACCGATGTCGATATTCAATTTTTGTTCACACCCAAAAATGAGTAGCAGTAAGCACTGTGAGGACGTGAACACTATTCAAAAGAAGCCCAAATTAGACCACGTAGTCTTCTTTAATACGTAAAGTAAAACATATTTTACCATATCTAACGTTCAAGTCCAGGACCATTTAAGTAAAAACATCTGTGAAATAGCAGCAATATCAAATGTAGAGACGAAGGTGCTGATGTTAGACAATCATCGGTTTTTCACATCAGCTAAATTTGTTCATCAGACTGATACCAATATATCGGTAAAAACACTAATATCAACCGATACCGATGTGGTTGCCGATATATCGTGCATCTCTAGCAACAATGTAATGTAACACTGGTTCTTCTCAGTCACTACAAACCTACACACTGTGTGCTACAATATGGGTAAATTTATCCATCTTGCCATAATTGTACATAGTGAAGATGTGCAGAGTTTTTATTCTATCATTGTTTTTATTGTTTTCTACTTTTGTATTTCTTGTCTTGTTTTTTTTTTTTTTTTTTTAATCTAGCTGCTGTAAAATTTATCTCACTGTATCTGATCGGATCTTAACATATCTTAACTTATCTTAGTTTAGTTTAGCTTAGTTTATCTAATCTTAGTTTATTTTAGCTTATCTAATCTTGGTTTAGTTTATCTGATCTTCGCTTGTAGACCTTAGGTGAAAATCTTGTTTTTTTTACTTGTGAACATCTCCATACAGTGTTTGTTTTTGTTTGTTTGTTTGTTTGTTTGTTTGTTTGTTTGTTTGTTTTATGTGTTGGAAGACACATTGTGAGTGAACTACATTTCCACCTTTAAACTGCTGTGTAGCGATGACAGCCTCCAAAATCCTGGATCCAAACCTTTGGGATGTCAGACATAACAAACCTGAGTCTTTTATTCTCCTTCTTCAGAATTAGTTTCCGGTTTACACATGTATCCTCTGACATTCCAGCTTGCCACTGTGTGGTGTAGAGCAGTTTACAGTGTTTGTGCAGAGTCATAGGTGAGCTGGTGTGCTCGAGCTGCAACAAGTAGTAGAAGGATGAGTGGTAAGAAAGGCAGGGACTGATATGGAAAGTTACATGTCAGCTACTTTATGACTTGAAGGTATTATTTTTGGGGGAGGAAAAACTTCTAAATATGTATTTTAGATACATGGAGATGAGTTTGAGATGAGGGTTGACTCAAAGACCAGAGAGGGACTTTAAGTGGTCGCAGTAATAAACTCACTAACATCATTTACAGAACAAAGAGCACAAGCAGTCAGATGATCTGGCCGTCCACAAATAGCTAGTTGGTTTAATTTTATTTAGAGGAGAAAATGAAGGCCGATGATAAGATTACTACCCAGACTGCCCTTTGCAAACACCCATCACACTTAAACAATTACAGACAGATATTTCACTGTACTGATTATTCCCACACAGACACTGGTTTTGCACAGCTTTACCACACAATTATACATTCCTTACACTTTAGATGTGCTCGCTCTTGTTTGTACCTCTAAAAGCGTCTGGTTTGTTAAACTTCTCTGCAATTCCTTTGATGGAAGCAACGCTGCCATAATGAAGAGAAATGTCTAAAACTACTGAGGCAGCATCGTTAGAACATCCAAGAAGCCTATGGTGATATTTTCCTTCAACAATTCAGCGCTTTTCCATTGTGCATTTATCTTATTTATATATTGTTTGATCTGACAAAACCAAATCACTCCTTGAGGACCACTTATCAACTTCAGCCACATCTCACTGTCACTGAACGAAATGTGCTCAGATTTATTTAAGCAAAACTGCATCCACCAAGAAAGACCGTTAAAATCTCTAAAACAGACCTTAACTTTATTTTTTTTCGTGTAAAGCTGCTTTGTCCAAGATCAGGAACAGTCAGAATGATGTATGAGGAAATCCCAAATATGGGATCTATAAAAGCCCACATATACACTTTTAGTTTTTTACTGGTCTCAACCACTAAGAGCCATCCTTTGATGGGACTTAACAAAAGGACTGTGCGGTCTGAGGATTAGAAACCTCATACCCATCACACACATTCTGTCTCTTGCTGTTGGGTTTAATCACCAATTTGCTGTCATTACTGGCTGTTCCAGGTGTTTTCTGTAGGTGGTAATTTAATGGTGCCTTTTCTTTAAAAACAAGAAATACCTGAGGGCTTAGAAAGCTTTTTTTCTCATCACAGTTGGCAAAAAAGTATCGTCAGTGTTTTGTTCTCGGCTTTGTCTGGTGCCCGTCAGAACGAAACGAAGCGTGGCTGTGCGTTCACTCCTCTAATTATGCATTTCAGATCCACGTCATGGAAGAACAGCTGAAGTCTGCAAACATACAAACCAGCGAGTCGGAGAGCTCGCTGTACAGAAAGTATCAGGACCTGACCAATCAGGTTCAGGAAAAAGATGCTGTAATAAAGAGATTAGAGACGCAGCTGGAAAAACAGGTATGGACGGAGCCGGCGGATAAAGAAATGTCCATTTATGTTCATAAAGTGTACGTTGAAAAATTCCACAGAAACCTGTTTTCTCTCGCTACAGATCTTAGTCAGAGCCCAGGAGGCAAAAATTATTGAGGAGAAGGCTGCCAAGATTAAAGACTGGGTCACCTTTAAGCTCAGAGAGGTAAGCTTAGACATGTAAAGATGCAGCCCTCATCCTGGTGAGAGCTGGTATCTGTGGGAACAAGAGATGTTTATGATGAAACACCTATTATTTACAGCTGTTTGTGTAGCAAACAGTAGGGGAAGTAAAATTGCCGTTTTGTAAATGTCAACCTATACATCTCTGAAATTAAGCAGTTTGAAACCTTTC
The DNA here is from genome assembly GCF_000690725.1 of Stegastes partitus. Classification (NCBI taxonomy): domain Eukaryota; kingdom Metazoa; phylum Chordata; class Actinopteri; family Pomacentridae; genus Stegastes; species Stegastes partitus. Next base: position 820,687 of record NW_007577825.1, read on the forward strand.
AGTCGTGATTAGATGAGGCCAAACAAAGTTTTCCAAAGATGCATTGTTTACCTGATTTCACAATACCTGGATGCTACTGAGTACTTTGACTCGTGTGTCATGTAACATGCATGCCCTGTTGCAGATGGAGCAAGAGAACCAGCAGCTGAAAATGGCCAACCTGAAGCAGACGGAGCAGATAATGTTGCTGCAGGACAAACTACAATGTGAGTTCTGCTGCAGGTGTTCAGACAACAGCATTAGAAGCCAATTTTGATATTGATAAACCAAAATAAAGGTTATTCCATCTCAAATCATCAGGGGTCTTCTGCTTGTCAAGCTTTGATTTGCTTTTCTTTTTTTTTTAAATCATGAATTGGGGATTTTTAAACTGATATCTGGAAAATGTTAGACTCATATATAAAGTACTGTCTGCATTTCCAAAAAACAACCTGTTGACCAACTTTTACTATTTTTTTTCACACTTTCTAATATTTTTGGGTCCTCAGAGATGAGATTTTTTAAAATGTTTTTAGCTCTCCCCCATATTAAGAGACTGTTTTATCTACTTGTCCAATAAGGCAAACTCTGAATCTGTGACATAATGAGACAGTGAAGACTTATATTTTTAATAGTTCCTGAGATATTGTGGTTCAAACTTAGGTTCCAACTTAGGCTCAAACTCCAGTGTGTTAAAAAATGTGCTAACAGTGGCTTTTAATTGAAGATAAAATTTCACAAATATTCCATACTATAAGAGATTCTGGCAAATCAGAGATAGTCAGGCAAAAATTGTTCTTAAAATTTTGATTATTCGCGAAGGATGTTCAACTGTGGAAGAAAAAAACACTCCTTTAGCTGTTTGCCTTACAGGATTGCTTAATCTGTATACTGTGCATGAGGACATGACTTTACATACATGGTTTACTTACTTTATTTCTTGTTTCCGCTACAGGAAACATGTAACAGGTCACATAGACAGGCACAGAGTTGACGTATCATTATTCCCAAAGCTGCGGTTCAAACGAGGCTGAGTTACCGGTGTTGCCTTTCTTGTCAAGCTCTCTTAGAGAAGCCTGCATCCCCTGGATCTCCTGCCACTTCCCCTGTAATGGATACCCACCTGGTGCCCAGCAGCCCACTGTTTCCTCCCAGCTGCCCCGGTACGCCACCCGCCCAAGATGACAGCTGGAGGCAGACGGGTCCGCGTGGGGCCGCCTCTAATATCAAGACCCCAGCAACAGGTGTGCTGCCCTTAATTTATATTGTCTCGGGGTGTATAGCAGGATGCAGCTCCAGCTGGGCCGCTCACATCACCAGGCTGATCCACAAACAACAGCGGAAACTTGTGGCTGAGCTTAAGCCTCAGAACAACCTAATGGGTATTTCTAAAGTTGTGTTGTATTCATTTGTGGTTAGTGATTGGTACCATCTGTTTTAATTGTTTGTCCTTATTACGGGCCACTTTTGATGCTAGATTCTATTGGATTTGTTTGGTAATATTTACTAATACTGTCATTTATGCTAATTTCAGGTGAATTGTTCGGACTAATAATCATCATCATCTGCTGTGTATTGGAATGCTTTTAAATATCCATTGTTTACCACTAAACCCTTTGCTGTTCAAGCAGTTTCTGCTCCTGTTACATTTTTTTCATCGCTGTAGGTTAATTTTTCACTGCAATATAAAGTCCTGCACCTCTAAGGAAACAGAACAACAAGTGTACAGAACACAAAAATGTCTTTTATGCTGTACAACCAAGTTATGAAGTTAGAACTCGTAAAAAAGCAACAACAAAAGCTGAATTTCTTCCATTGCTTATTTTTCAAAAAATTGGAAAAGCCTGGAATCAACATGTAAAATGATTGTCTAAATGCCTACAGGTGCTACCAGTTTTGGTAAAACAAAAAAGAATTATGACTCTACGGATATTATAGATATTTTACACCCTAAATTTCATTTTCAGTTTTCACACTTGTCCCGTGTCTGATCTGCGTGCACACATCCTGCAGTTCAACCCAAAAGTTTGGTCACGTGACTGTTGATTGAGTCAGTAATGGCTTCACTGCTGCATGAAGGAGCACAGAATAGTCATGTTTTATGTTTGTTTTTTGCATAATATAATGAGTGCAAATGGTTGATTTTTGGAGAATTTTTACAATAAAGTGATTTTATTTAATTGTCATGATTTTAAGAGATTTCCTAAATGAACAGCAGGCCACAGATGGGTCGATAAAGGACGGTCTGGAATTTGAAAATCCAACAATTCATTGTCTTCATACTGTCTGGTTATGATAAGTAGTGTAGTAAAGCAGTTTTTAAAACACAGCATGACTTTCAAACCATGTTTAAAGCTTTTAGCCGCATGTTTTCAAAGCTCTCCATCAAATCAGGTTTTCTAAACTCTTCCCTCCACTTCATTATTATGGTGCTTCTGTGTTGAACCATCACATGCTCATACTGTGATTTATTTAGATTTCCTCCACTATACATAGTCCTGCTCAGATGTAACCAGACAATGTTGTGTCTCCTCAGATGTGAAGAGGACTCCTGAACAGATCAGTAAAGGGATTTGCTTCGGAGACCTCGCAGCCCACGATGCCTTCTCTCAGGGCCGGAGCAGGGAGAGTCCAAACCCCGGTGGACCGGAGTTCTTAGTGGGCTCAGAGGGCCAGGTGGGATGCTCCGACCGAGACAACTCCTCCGACGAGCTCAACAGCAAGTTCCGCTCTCAGTGCCTTCACTCGTCTTCGTCCTCTTCGTCCTCATCCTCCGCTTACGAGATGGCCCACGGACCGAGCTCTCCAGAGTCGCCCATGATGATGACGCCCAAAAGCCCGCTCTTGTCTCGCTCCCCCTCCACCAACAACCCCTTCCCCAACCCTCCCCAGCCTCTGGTCCACCAGTCGGGCACCAGCATGACGTTACCCAAGGTGCGGACTCCGCTCACCCCCAGAGACAGCATCCAGCTGGTCAAGAAGCACTACAGCCAGCCGCAGCCCAGCCTGGACCGACTCCACCACCTCAACGTCAACATAGACATCATGACCCCATCCTCCACCTCCTCCACTCTGAAGAGCACCGGCACCGCCACCTCGCCTTTCTCTCAGGTTGTAGAAGAGACGGACATTGACGATGGGCTCCCAGACAGCATGGACGGAGTGGTGGAGGGCCCAGAGGAGCTGTCCCACGATGGGGTGTCCTTTGTGGGACTGGCAGAAGAGCTGGAGCGTTTGGATCCAGAAGTGCTCAAGCCGCCAACTCCTCCTTTACATCGCTTCCCTTCATGGGTATGAAAGTGGTGCTATTTGTTTTTTAGCAAGCATTAGCAAAATCCAAAGTGATTTAGAGTGGGTTGGATGTGGGATTATATCTTAAACTGGTTGCCAGGCAGCTAATGAAAAAGTTACAGTCAAGAATACAAAAAACCCACTGCAACATGACAACATGTTATATTCATATTTTAACAGAATAAACAATAGATGTTGTTATTTTTGTGTAAAGTAACTTTATATGTAGAAAACAAGCACACGAGAATATTTTTAGACCTTTAGAGGTTTATTACCCTCTGAACCCCAAGCAGTTTCTGGGTGTGTTTCGTGTCACATTTTTACTCACAGTGGGTTCATTTTTTACTGCTGTGTAAAGTCCTGCACCTCTATGGGAACAGCACAAGCACAGCTAGAAGTAGAGCAAGCTCTGAAATGGGTTTTGTTTAATATGGCACACTTGTAGTGCCATGAAACATTTTTAAAAAATTAAATCTAAAATAAAAGTTGAATTTCTATATTTTTTTTT
>NW_007577825.1:824723-832647 GCF_000690725.1 Stegastes partitus
AATTAAAATAGGAATAGGTTTCATTTTCCAGTGGAACAGGACGTCACACATAATTAGTCCAAAGACTGATTAAAAGTTGAAAATCCATCGATTCTCTGTTTTTCCAGTTACTGACTTGATAAAATGTGTAATTTTTTAAACATGTTTTCACAGATCATTTACATTTTAAACAGACTCATGGATTTTGGGTCTCAGAGGGTTAAGCAAAGATCCTATTGTCAAGATGTTTGACTCTTTAAAGGTGCTGGTCATGTTTAAGTTTGGTAAAGTTTGTGATTGTGTTGCTCTCTGCAGGAGAGTCGGATCTACGCTGTGGCTAAATCAGGAATGAGAGTATCGGAGGCCTGTCCTGGAGCCAGAGGCCCCGGACGAGGTGAGTCCCCGACAGAAAGAAAGGCTTTAAAGTTCATATTCCAGCAACGTGTTACAGTTATAATGTCTGTAGGGAGGCAGCCAGCGGAAACCTTTTTATTTTTTTTTGTATGATAACGCTGTGTGTGTGTCGGAGCCTGGGTGGTGTTGGTTGCGGTTTGGGAAATGAGTCAGTGCTGTGAAGAGACTTGTCATTCAAGCTGATGCTTAAGCTGCTGCGGGGGGCGAGTGCGGTCTGTTGGGATCTGTCACTGCTGGTTTTGATGTCACTTCCTCTGGCCCGAGGCTCCGCACACCTGTGCAGGTGTGGACTCCTCTTCAGGCCTCCCCTCAATTCTTTTTAAAGAGCTGCTGCAGATAATAGAAGGGGGGGGGAGGAGAAGAGGAGCACTGGGAGAGGCTGCTTTTTAATCAGCTGTGATGAAAGGACTTCGTCTGGCTGTAATTACTGCTATCTCTTCTGTCCCAGCATCCATTTTAGTCAGGACGCAGACAGCGAGTTTTGACAGCATCTTGACTGTTGAGTTTTCTGGGTGCCATGTACATGCAGCTGACTGCCAAATCACTGTTGTAGAATAAATTACAGCTTGCCCAGTGTGTTCAGCTTCCTGCCATGTTTAGCTTTAAGTTGCGCCTGTTGCTGGACAAGTGTGAACTCTATCAAAGTAAATATCACGTTGAGAATTATTTTACATCTTTTAATCACTGGTTACTTGAGGATTTCAGCTGCAAACAAAAGTGTGTAAAGTCAGATTGGATTTCTCTTCTCTTATTCTGCTCTGTATTAGAACAAAGGGTATGAGGGTATTATACTATACTACTGTCATACTACTAATGTTCAGACAGATTTTTAAAAATCCATAGATTCATCATTATGTGTGACCTATATTTAAAAACTAATTTCTGCCATTTCCCTATGCTAATAATGAATAAAAAGGGGCCTAAACACTTATTTAAATCTGTTTTGCATCATATTGAAACTGGAACTAAAAGAGTTTTAAGCTGAGACACTACAGGTGAATAAGGCTAAAATGTTTAACTAATAGAAATCACTATCAAACTTTCCCAGCTGGTTGCTTACAAAGAAGGCAATGATTTTTTAGTTTCACAAATTTTCAGAAAATGTATAAATGAGGCATTATATGTACAAACGAATGTATATTTAAGTCAGTTTTCAAAACAGAAACATTGAATAAAGCCAGCTTAAAGATTCTGGTTTCATTTTGTTGACGGGATTTTGGATTTCCTACTCTATAAATCACAAAATACTGTCAACAGCCAAAAAACAAACAAACTTTTGATTATATTTCAAGAATTAAATGAAATATAAACTGAATAATACACGAGCAAACCTCTCTGTAGATGCCTTCAGTATGTAGACAGAAATGAAACTGGAAAATGTGGAGTTTTCAAGAGCTACTGAAGTAGAGATTTATGGCTCAGAGTATGAGGAAAAAACTCGTGTTTCTAAATATATGTATGAAGTGTAGTGAAATAAACACCTAAATATGTCTTTAGGATCTTTACATAACACTGAAAGAGGACATGCAAAACATACAGAAACACCATGACGGGCAGCTGTGGCTCAGGGGTTGTCCTCTGATCATAAGGTTGGCGGTTTGATCCCCCGTCCCTCTACAGTCTAAGTGTCCTTGGGCAAGACACTGAACCCGAAGTTGCTCCCAATGGCAGGCAGCACCTTGCATGGCAGCTCTGTCGTCATTGGTGTATGAATGTGTGTGAATGGGTGAATGAGAAACACATTGTAAAGTGCTTTGAGTGCCGCTCAGGTAGAAAAGCGCTGTGTAAGTGCATTTACCATTTACCAAAATCGACCAGTGCATGAAAAAAAGTCATATTTGTGCCTGTAGTGTCTCAGCTTAAAGAGAATTTTTTATGTAGACGTCAATAACTGGGTGCTTTTAAAGCTTTTGAGGTATTTTATATGTGTTTTGTTTTGTTCTGTCTGCTTTCGTATTGACTTGTGTATTGATGTTTTAGGACCAACCTTAGCTTATACTGTGTTACTGTAGTGTTGCCTAACTTTGACTCTATTGCTGTGTGACTAATACTGTGGACCTTGTGCACTGAGTTTATGATTTTCTTCAGTCTACTCTTACACCATGTTTTTAACGTACGTCATCCTTCCATAATTGCCCCTTGTGGCCACTGTGGCTGCTGTTTAACAAAAGTTTACACGGTCCCACCTTAAGCTTTAAATGCTGTGCTTTGTGCCGGGCTGTGTTTTTGTCTCTATCATAGTTTTTAAAGAGCATGTTTATGTTGCAGGGTCCAGCTTACCCCAGTATCCCGCGGCAGGTCCGTTCACCCAGCTGATCTATAAGAACATCAACGTACCGGTCTATACCACACTGAAAGGGGTGAGTGATAGCTGTTGTGTAGCTTTTCAGTGACGATGTGCTCTACTTGAGGTTTTGACATTTGCTGTACAGTAAGTGTTTTCATCTGTGTATGTTTTAGAAAGCCACTCAAATCAGCAGTGTGCCTCTGCCGGACGAGGACTCCGGCTCAGAGGACGACAGCAGCTCTCTGGCCAGTTTGCGAACCTCCATCCTGAGTCCGGACCGAAAGAGCAGCGTCCCTGGAAGTCCACGTGCTGTCAAGAGAGGTGAGGACCAAAGACCACAGTGCAGGCGGTCGAGTCTGACCGATACCGGATGTATGGGGCAGATACCGATTGTTAGGGAGTAAAAAAGTTCCAATATCCATCAATATATCGGCTGAATTTCTTTACGTATATATGCACATATGTGTTTGATTTATATTTATAAAATTATGTTGTCATTATTTATTAACTTTCTAGCAATGCTTTTCACAAACAAGTTAGCATCTCATCATGAAGACACCGCTTGACTCTGCACCACTGTTTGCTCAGCTACAATACGTTCTCTGCTACATGTGCTGCACACAGCGCTGAGAGTCTTTCAAACAATTAGGTTGGAGCTGCTCTGCTGGATGAACTGTGTTGTGACAACATTTTGAAATCATCCATCCATCCATCCATTCATTATCTATACACCGCTTAATCCTCACTAGGGTCGTGGGGGGCTGGAGTCTATCCCAGCTGACTTAGGGTGAAGTCAGGGGACACCCTGGACAGGTCACCAGTCTATCACAGGGCTACACTTAGAGACAGACAACCAAGCACACTCACATTCACACCTACGGACAATTTAGAATCACCAATTAACCTCAACGCGTTTTTGGACTCCGGAGAACCCGGAGAGAACCCACGCTGCACGGGGAGAACATGCAAACTCCACGCAGAAAGATTCCGGTGCCCCCACCAGGACGCGAACCGGCAACCTTCTTGCTGCGAGGCAACAGTGCTACCAACTGCGCCACCCTGCAGCCCATTTTGAAATCACTACACTAAATTTCCATGCATTGCAAAAAAGAAAAGAAGTTTTACAACAACATACATGGCAACAGTGAGAAATTTGTGATAAAATTATGATGTATTGGTCAGGCTCAAGTAGACACGACTGTAAAAACTTTCATGCAGTAAATATAAGCCAACATGCAGTTACATTGTTAATGAGGACATTAGCACCATTTTTTGAAATTTAAGTAAAATTGCCCTGAAAGAAAAAATATCAAACACTTTCACACATTAATGTAGCTTGGTAGAAAACTGTCTGATTTTGAAATTGTTTGGATTTTTTCTGGAGGTTGTTTTTGGTTATTTTCCTTTAAAATTCACCAGAAACACAGAAATCAAGCATAAAAGTTGACAACATGCGTCACTCTGCTGCTTAGAATGATAGGAAATTGAGAAATGCAGCATTGTACCAGTGTAAGAGAATTCCAGTGGGGATTTTCCATGTAGGAGCCCTCCATCCTGAACCATCTGCTGGTGCACAGTCACACGAGGAATGTGTTGTATTTGCTATATTCCTCTCACCACAACTTCTTCTTGTTTGTCAAACATTTTACTTGCTTTATCTTGTTTATGTGTCCTGTCCTGTTTTCCCTTTACTCCTCTGTGCCTCAGGTGTGTCCATGTCCTCCATCAGCTCAGAGAGCGATTACGCCATCCCTCCTGATGCCTACTCTCTGGACAGCGACTACTCTGAACCGGAACACAAAGTCCAGCGGACCTCCTCCTACTCCTGCGAGAGCACTGGGCCTGTGAGTAGAACATCAGGTTACTTTGTGAAACCCTTTGGTTGTCACTTCAAATCAAGATGGCCACTGACACAGTAGTTTGAATCAGCATAAATATACAAAGAAAATTCATGAGAAAGTGCTTCAGAAGACAGTGCAAGCAGTCAGATGTGCTGAAATGACTCCCGTGCTGTTTGTGTCTGTAGGAGATGCTGGAGAAGTCTGGATACCTACTGAAGATGGGCAGTCAGGTGAAAGCCTGGAAACGCCGCTGGTTCATCCTGAGGAATGGAGAGATCCTCTACTACAAATCTCCTGTGAGTGTGTCTCGATTGCAGCACGCTCCATCTGCTTCCTTCTAAGGTTTTGCGTCTGCACAGAAAACATTGCAGGAATATTTCTAAATTGCGTGTGCTTCTGTTGCAAGACGGCTGCAGCAGAAGGCACAAATATGATCTTTACACCTTCTCGGGCTAACCAAGAACTCGTTTAAGGTTTCTCTCTAATAGAATTCTTTTAAAATGTTGACGAGAAATTATGATTTTTTTTTGTGTGTGTGTCTTTTCAGAGCGATGTGATCAGGAAGCCTCAGGGTCAGATTGAGCTGAACTCATCCTGCTGTATCGTACGTGGAGAAGGAGCGCAGACATTTCAAGTGAGTCCGTTTGAAACACTGCATCTGTCTTTCTACTGGTGAGAAAACACCGGTGAAGATCTACTGTTGCATCAAACCAAGAACTAAAAAATGTAAAAAGACTTCACTCACACATTCAGCGCGCTTGATATAGCGCTGCATCACGGCAGAGCTTTACTGCTGCATACCAGAGAAGCAGCTTAAGATGACATCAGGTGTAGCGTTGGACTGGAATGTTTTCCTGGCTCTTGGAAAGCTGATTCTGATCTCTCCTGACATGATGATGCTATCTCACCAGGCCTGGCTTAGCATTTTTCCCATATTTCTCCCCTTTTCGTCTAATCAGTTGATTACGGAGAAGAAGACCTTCTATCTGACCGCGGATTCACCCAACATCCTGGAGGAGTGGATCAGGGTTCTGCAGAACATACTCAAAGTCCAGGCCAGCAGCCCGGTTACCGTGGAGACGGCTGGGAAGCCCACAGTGAGGGGTTGGCTTACAAAGGTCAGAAATTATGATTTACTATTTTACCATATGAACCCCAAAACTAACTGGATGACGTGTCTTTGAAATGTTGCCAAAATGCCATCATTTATCTGAGCTAAGAATCGAATCATGAGATTTGCAACTTTCCGATGGTCCTTGAACTACTCATCTGTGAACCACCATTCGATGAGAAAAGTTAGCCAGATATGAGCTTAAGGGTCGCTGCTGTAGCTCAACTGGTTGAGCTGGCGACCCATAGGGGCAGCTGTCCACTGATGGCAAGGTTGGCTGTTCGATCCCCGGTTCCCCCCACATGCCGAAGTGTCCTTGGGCAAGACACTGAACCCCAAATGGCTCCCAATGGTAGATTAGCGCCTTGCATGGCAGCTCTGTCGCCATTGGTGTATGAATGTGTGGGTGAATGAGAAACATTGTAAAGCGCTTTGAGTGCCACAAAGGTAGAAAAGCTATATAAGTGCAGACCATTTACCATTTACCTGGGGCTAAAGTCCCAGACACAGCAGCGTGGGTTTGAATCCAGTCCATGGCCGTTTGCTGCAGGTCAATCCCTCATTCTTCTTCCCACTTTCCTGTCTCTCTCTATACGGTCCTGTCAAAAAGAGGCAAAAAGGCCAAAAAAAAACAACCCCAAAACATTAAAAACAAATAAATAAATAAATAAATCTGAGCTTAAAATGTAATTAAAATCCCTTTATTTTGCATGTTTAATTTGAATAGTTATGAAACATGAACTGTTTCCACCAGCTATTTATTATAAAAACAAACTAAATCTGTTCCTTTGCACAATTGAGAAGCCGTTAGTGACTCAACTGTGACCAACAGTCATGTAGTAAAAATTCAGGGACTTTTCGGTTGAACTGCCGCCTGTGTTTACACAAAGCAGATAGGCGATGAGGAAATGAGGTAAAAATGTAACTAGTAAAACAGAGTCATCATTTTTTTCAGCATTGGCAGCACATGTGGGCAAAAAAAATGTTGCACATGCTGATTCCAGTTTATTCAGTTTTTGTAAGATAATGAATCAAAGATTTTGTGATTTATGACAATAAAACTTTGCTATTCTGCACAGAAGACATTTTTGAGTTCTCTCTACTTCTAGCCATGGCTTTGATCTTTCCATGGAGGTGCAGAACTTTAAATTGCTGTGAAAAATGCCCACAGTGAGTAAAACTGTGACGCGAGCGAAGAAAAAAAAGAACACCCAGAAACTATTAGGATAAAGACTCGCAACAGGCTCTCAACGGAAAATGAAAATCTGCCGACCACCACCTCTGAAGCTCACTAATCAGCATGTTATGTGTGTACAGTGTGAAAACAATAAGTGGCAGTTTTATGGGGGATTTTCTGTCGGACTGTTTCTTGCCAGTAAAACTGGCAGAGAATCCTGGAGGTTACTGCACCAGCCAAAAAGCTGTCTGGCACAGAACACTCCTGGAAACCACCGCATGCCATTTTTACGCTTCAGGTTTTGTGTAGATAAAACAAACAAGATAAAGCTGTTAGCTTTAGTCTCACACTACAGGAGTTTCAGGAGGATTCACCTCTATGATTGTTTCACCTCTCAGAACAGTCGGAGGACAAATTTGGTCTGATCTGATCTTCGGAGCAGGTCATTCGATAATGTGAGGGATTTAGTTAACATCTCACCTTCAGAACAGACAAACCGTGTTGACTACATCTCCCCAACCATTCTCTCATCTAGGCTTGTTCATCCTTTTGCATTTGGTTTCTTCTTACTGCAGACTATTATAACTTTACAGCAAAGTTGCTTCACCACAGTCTTGTTTATGTCTGCTTCCCCCTGAGATCTCATGAGGTGGTGTTCTGCTCCCTGACTGCTCCATCTGGCACAATGACAACATCCTGCAGTGTGTGCTGCATCATTATATATATTATTTTCAAATCTTGTAATGTGAGCATGTCTAACACTAGAGAGCAACCTGATTTGAAAATTTCAGCATAACACTTGAGGACTTTTATAGTTTTTAGAGGCTTTAATGTTATTCACTGCACCTAAATATGTGTGTTATTATCAAGTAATTTGTTTGTTTTTACTGTTTTTGTTGCACAAATTATTTAAAAAAATATGAAAATGCTCATATAATTTTCCCAGAATGTAATTTTACCTCTTAAAAGTGCTCATTGTGTTTAACAGACAATCAAAAGAAAAGAAAATGCTCAGTTTATGCAATAAACTGAGCATTTTCAATATTTATAATTTACAATATATATGGCAATGTTCACATCATAGACTGTATAAAAGATGGACGTAGCAACCGGCC
>NW_007577825.1:834647-836323 GCF_000690725.1 Stegastes partitus
ATCACTCCTTCCTTGCCTGCCCTGAATTTAGCCTTTTGTTAAACTTCACTAACCATCTCAACCCCAGAATCCAACGACAGGTTTGAAAGCCAAAATTACACCATTTATCACAGCTGGAAATAAAATAGACGGAATTACAACTTTCCAACAGTTCTTGAACTGTTTATGTGCAGTTTTATATGAAACCTTGAATGTAAAGCCTGGAGTTGTGATATTTCTTCAAAATCACTATTTTCTACATGTTTTTTTTTTTTTTTAATGACCAAGATAAACCATTTTCTGTTTACCAGATTCTGCAGTATTTATTTATTTATTTACTTACTTACTTACTTACTTACTTACTTACTTACTTACTTACTTACTTACTTACTTACTCACTCACTTCTCGGCACAACCCCATGATTCCTTCAGCTGCAGTCATGAGAAAATTTCTGTGATTTTTCAGCTGAACAGTGCTTTCATAGAGCAGATAGGAGACAAGCCGGCAAACAAATTAAAAATGTAATGAGTAAAATATCTGCAGTAGGCAAAGTTGTGAGGTTTTCCAGTATTGCTGACACCTGTGGGCGCTTTTTTTTCCATTTTTGCAAAATATCCAATGTAATTATTTTTATATTTATGGCATAATAACTGTTTTCACACTGTAAAAAAAAGACTTTAGTCATCGTGGTTCTGTTTCCATAGAGGTGCTGGACTTTATATCACAGTGAAAAATGAACCTGAAGTAGGTAGAAATGTGAAAAGAAGTGTTCAGAGGATTAAGAATCATGTCAACAAGGCTTTGCAAACACACGCTCCTCAGCAACTGTCTTCATCTGTACAGTTAAGATGCTTTTGAAAGATAAACAACTGAACATTATTTAAAAAAAAGAGTGTTAAACTAGTAAGGGTTTGCAACTGTGCCTGTAATTACACCTACTTAATATGCTTCCTTCATTTAAGCATGCTTCATACATAAGTAATATATAACTATCTTTCTTCTACAACCATATTTTATTTGATCCTCCATTTACCGAACTTCTTCCTCTTTCAGCTGCCACTCGGTCAGCTGCAGATGAGGGAGGCGTCGGTGCAGGAGGTGGATCGCTCCTGTGACTCAGACGAAGACTACGAGGCAGGAAGTCGAGGTTTCCTCTCCTCCCACTGCACCTTAGTGGTCCAGCCAAGAGACCAGAGTCCCACATACATGCTCATTGGCACCAAGCAGGAGAAGGTAGCAGAATTAACGTTGATCTGTTGTTCATCCAAAGCAACTGGACTCCAACTTACAGCTTGTTTTGTTTTACGTAGGATACGTGGTTGTATCACCTGACTGTGGCGGCCGGTAGCAGCGCAATCTTTAAAGTAGGCACCGAGTACGAGCAGCTCATCGGTAAACTACTTGATGCAGAGGGAGACCCTGGTGAGAAACTTGTATTTTACAATAGAGAAACTTAAGCTGTATCTGGTTGATCTTGTTTGTTTTAGAGGCAGTAAATGGCTGAAAAGGAACAAATGTACATTATGTTACAGCTTTTTTGAACCTGTGTGCCGGTGTATTAGTTTTCCATGTAAATCAATTTGACAATCCTTGTTTATTAGAAGATATTAAAGATGCATTTGATGTTGAATTTAGTTTGCAGTTTCCCCAAACTGTCTTTAGTGTGAAACACTAAAATGAATGATTACTTCTAAAT
>NW_007577825.1:836448-837831 GCF_000690725.1 Stegastes partitus
GTAGCTACGTCCATCTTTTATACAGTCTATGGTTCACATCTGAGAAGCTACAAGCAGCAGAAAACTACACAAATAATTCTTTATGTTGTCCTCAATGTATTGTTCATGTTTCTGCTCAAGTTTCTGCTACATCAGACTTCATGCAACACATCCTGCTTTTTGTGTTTACTTGTTGGTCTTGAAATGAGCTTTTTTTTTGTTTATTTCTTAGATTTTTTTTTCTTTTACATGGTGTGTCAGTTTAGGTGAGATGTTTATTTTTTTTAAAACTTCTTGCTTCCCTACACCATTTCCATCTTAAACTTGTGAGCGGTGTAGATTAGCCAGACCCTCTCTCAGGGTGATGCCAGAAATAACCTGACGTCCTCCGCCATAGTGGGCGATGGTGTGTTTGTCACTGAGGTGGACGGAGCTCTCCTCTGGCAGACTCTTGAAAACCTCTTTCACGTTGGGACACAAGACCGGCGCTGCTGGAATGTTAAAGGGCTCTCCTTCCCCCTTCCCTTCCAGTCTCTCCTCCTCTTTCCTCTGCTGAGGCCTGTCTGTTGGTAAACTGAAGACACTTTAACATGTGATGGCTGTGTGTGTGATGGGTCTCTGGCAGGTGACTGACAGCCTCAAGCTGAGATGATGGAGCTCACGTCCTTTCACCAACCTCTCCCCCCGAAACCCTTCCTGCAAGTCGGCTTTGATGTTCTAGTTCCAACATGACCGTGGTTCAGACAGACTGGGGGGGAAGCTCGGCCTCTCACGGTGCAGTTAACCTCTGTGACCCCAGCTGAGGGATGCACAGCTGTCTTTGTCTGGAAGGCATCCTCCAGTGACATCATTGGTTTTGCTGAAACTCTCTGAAAGAAGTCAGAAATTGTAATCATCACCTCCAGCTGGTTAGAATGAAGCTGAATGCAGAAGGAGACCAGAGTGTGGATGGACTGTTTTTATTTGGCAGGAATTAGTCGTCGCTTTGCTTTCCGCGTGAAAACTTAACCTTAGTGGTTTGCACGCCTACCTGCACCCTCTCAGGACGTCTGCTGGTCAAACATGGAAATTTCCTGATTAACGTCTGTCAAGCGATTTAGAAATCTCTTGATCTAAGATTTTTAAAATTTCTGCTGCTAGAGAGTCTTGTTCTGGAACTTTTCTCATGTTGTCTGTGCTGCTGTTTTTTTTTGTGTTTCAGGTCAAACATGGACACTCTAAGCTGGTGTGGTGTTCTTTGGTTGGAAAAGTCTTCTACTACTATCGCAACCAGGAAGAAAAGGTTCATGAAACAAGTCTCTCTTTATCCATCACTCCTTCCTTGCCTGCCCTGAATTTAGCCTTTTGTTAAACTTCACTAACCATCTCAACCCCAGAATCCAACGACAGGTTTGAAAGCCAAAA
>NW_007577825.1:840016-869318 GCF_000690725.1 Stegastes partitus
ACTTAGGGCGAAGGCAGGGGACACCCTGGACAGGTCAATACATAATATCAACAAACAAAAAAACATCTGTTATGTAGAGATATAGTGGAGAAACTGCATTTTTAGCAGCGAACAAAGTCACATTCCTTCTGTAGCTGTGTTTTCATAACAGAGTTTTATTAGACTTTTGGAGGATTTGCAAACGGAAAAAAAAGAAAACTGCAAAATTTCAAGAAACCCCCCCCCAACAAAACAGTCCCAATTTTATATTTACAGACTTGATAAATTAATAGGACTTTTAAGGTTGTGCTGTCAAGTTAGTTACTTATAATTTTGTTAAAATTTAAGTCAATGCAATATACATGGGGTTCTACTTTTAACACCAGGCATAATTGCAGTGTGCTATTTTCATTTCCAGGATATAATCCACACTTATTTCTACAGGCAGAAGTACAAAAAAAATGAAAAACACCTGATCTGAAAACTAGCTAACACTGAAAAAAACCTGTGTAACACTTGGACAAACACAGTGAAAGCATGGACTGAAGGGCAACACGTGCAGCGTTTCTCTATAAAGGGAATATAAATTTCCTCAGTAGCACTTGCGTGTTATTTTGATCCTCGTCGTCTGACAGCCTTAATCCGCTCTGCAGACACTGTTTACGACTCGAGCACAGTGTGCGAATTTTTGTCAGCTGTTAGGTCATTACAGCTTTGAAACCCAATCTCTGCTTGTCTGTGTGTGTGTGTTTGCGTGGGTTAATATATACTGTGTGTGTGTGTTTCCTTCTCTTTTTCTTTTCCCAGAGTCTGTGTTGTGGAAGAGCGAGGCCTTGAGCTTCTGTAAGGAGGGTCTGCGCTCGCCTCTCACCACTCTGCCCTCCGAAGCTCTGCAGACGGAGGCTCTCAAGCTTTTCAAGGTCGGCCTCTCCACCTCTCACCGTCCGCCTCTTTTGTTCCAGCCCACTTGCTTTTGATTCTCCTTTTCCTTTTATCTGTTTCTCTCTCCTTGTCTCACCGTGAGGGTCTGTTCAAGGCATCGTCTGTCCTCCAGCTCCGGTTTGTCCCCTCTTTACCCTCCTCCTCCTCTTGCTCCTGGATGCGCTCCCTCTTTTTCTTTCCTCCCCTCCTGCCTCTAAACCAGATCAAAGGCTCGAGGCCGAGGGGCCCGGCTCATCAAACGTGTAGAAGAGAGATAATGGCCTTGATTATCTGCTCTGATTGAGGCTAACCGTTCCTGCGGTTTGCAGCCAGTGTGAATGCAGCCCCTCTTTGAGGAGCAGACATGGAAGGTCAGGGGCTTCAGAAAGTGGCAGCGATGGATATGGAAGCTGCAGAATAGGCGGAGAAGAAATGGGATCAGAGTAGATACAGGAAGATGGCAGATCCTTTTCCTCTCTTTTCAACCCTGTAGCCCTCGGCGTGCCCACCCAGAAGCCCCCCTCCCCGCCCGGTTCATGCTTCACAGGCCCCACCAGCTACAGTAGGGCTGCAGGATTGAAGGCTGAATGGATCGGCGCTTTCTTTGACCAGCCAGCCTTAAAAACTGTCCCGAACACGCACAATGAAACAGAGTGAATGGAGGTGACGTGCCTTTCAAGTCTATGCTCTGCTCCGCGTCTTTGAAGTATTAATGAATCTGACAAGGCTGATAAACTGTTAAATGGGCTCTTTGTCTTCACCGGTGAATGAGAGCAAAATAATGAAGTTCACATTTCTTTCCTCACAAAGGAGCTCTTACTGACCTGATGCCTTGTGGATATTTTCATGTACACTGAATACTTTAATCACCCGCCGCTGTATTTCTTTACAAGTTTTAAATTGTATTGAATATGTGCTGCTTTCGGAGTATATGTGGGTTCCTGGTGTGTGTGTTTGCCTCCACCTGCTGGTAGTTAAACGTCTCCATCGTCTTTGCTTCCCTGCAGTCCTGTCAGCTCTTCATCAACGTGCTGGTAGAGTCGCCGTCTGTCGATTACCACACCTCGCTGGCCCAGAATGCTTTGCAAGTGTGCCTGACCCACCCGGAGCTGCAGAATGAGATGTACTGTCAGCTCATCAAACAGACCAACCGGCGGACGCCACACAACTACTCTCTCACACAGGTCAGCAGTAAAGATCCGACAGAAAGGTTCAAAGAGCTGGGGACGCAAAAACTTACATTATTTTAGTTTTATTTGCACTTCTAAGCAGAAACAAAACGCACAATAGAAAAAATGCATAACTATTAGTGATGCACGATATTCAAATTTCTGGCCGATACCGATATCCGATATCAAGATTTCTGATATCGCCGATAACCGATATTACTGATGTCGATATTCAATTTTTATTCACACAGAAAAATTTGTTTAAATAAGCACTGTGAAAACGTAAAAACTATTCAGAAGAAGCCCAAATTAGACCACATAGTCTTCTTTGTTATGTAGCAAAAGTAAAACATATTTAAACATATTTTAACATATTTAAGTCCAGGACCATTTAAGTAAAAACATCTGTGAAATAACAGCAATATCAAATGTAGAGACGAAGACGCTAATGTTACAATCATCGGTTTTTCACATTGGCTAAATTTGTTCATCAGACCAATACCGACATATCGGAGAAAACACTAATATCGGCCGATACCGATGTGCGATATCGTGCATCCCTAATAACTATAAAGAGATTTTCATTGTTCCTGTTGGTTAACCCTGTGAACTCCAAGAAATTTCTGGTCATTTAATGAACACAAAAGGAATTTCACTGCTTACATTTTTGATTTCTTTCCATATTTGTCTCCTGTCTGCTCTGTTGAAACACGGCCTGCAGTTCAGCTGAATAGTACCTGAATTATGTCATGTGACTGTTTGTTCCAGCTGAGTCACTCAAGGCTTCAAGGTCGCACCAAAGATTTATTTTAATAGAATTTGGTTCATGCAAACATTTTATTTTTGGCGATTTAAAAAAAAAAGAGACATAAATAAAGTGGATTTTAACGACATGTCATGGTTTTAAGCTTCTTTTAAGTTTTCCAACAGAGCCTTATATCAAAGATGAGTGGTTTGACGAGCGTTGGAAACTCGATAGTCTGGTGATCCTTTCTGTTTTTACTGGTTCTGATAAACGGCGTGGTTTTGGTGATATTTTTAAAAAAGATGAAATGCCTTTCGAACCGCCAGCAGATTGTGGGGGATAAATTACTAAAATGGAAGGTTTTCTCCCCCTTTTTTTTTTCTATCTCTTCTTGTAGTGTTGGCAGCTGTTGTCTCTGTGTGTGGCTCTGTTCCTTCCTCAACAACATTTCCTCTGGTACCTGAGACAGTACCTGCAACACAACGCTGACCCAAGGTGAACTGACTCGACTCTTTCGGTGACCCCTGAATCCTCAAAATGCAGCAGAAAAACTCATTTGTGAGGACGTTCTCTAGTCCTTGGTTACATTTTCATCTGTTTTTCTCCCGACACAGGAGCGAGGTGGGGAAGTATGCTGTTTACTGTCAGAGATCTCTGGAGCGAACTCTGCAGAACGGAGAGCGGGAGGCCAAACCTTCACGTATGGAGATAGTTTCCATCCTGCTGAGGAACCCTTATCACCATTCACTGCCTTTCAGCATCCCAGTTCACTTCATGAACAACACTTACCAGGTAACGGAGTTAGAAAAGCACAGCACATGGACATGGAATGCAAACAAAAGCTGCGTCTACCTGATGATTTCGTCTTATTATTGTCTTAAAGGCACAGATTTTGCTTTGAGTTCCCGTAAAGGAGCATTCTGGTGTATTTCAACCTGGCATGTTTGTGTTTGTTTTTACGTGAGTCAATTGAAATGTTTGTTTTCAAGTCTGACTAAGATTAAACGCAGAAATTAGCTGCCTGGAATGGACCTTTTTCTAACTGTAGCAGCTTTAACTTACCGTATGCAGAGCTGAGTGAGCGATCCCGCCAGTCTCTCCTTCCAGCTGATTTTGGAAACGTGAAACACCATCTCCAGCCTGCGGATTCATTAGTTGTAGCTCCACAGCTGGGATTCCTCTCATCCATGGACACGTGGAGATTTTCCAAGTCTGTCCCGCTCTTTAGGAAAAGTTTTCCTCCTCAGTCGGCAGCAGAGCGGCGAGCGGGGGAACCATTTCTCAATGTCTTTTGGCCTCCATTCTCACAGCGAAACTCAGGCTCACACATGTAAACAAACCAGCATGTGCAAATAAGTATGCATGTGATTAGCCTTTAGCATTAGAAAATCAGAAAACGTCCAGTCAGGTGGCAAATTTCTGCATTCATTTGGAAAATAAATGGTTAGAAATAGTGTAAAAGTCTGCTGTCTTTGTTTTTTGCTACCCCTCATTGTTGTTGAATCTCTGCATTGGAGAGGGATAATTAGCATGACACTTCATTAATGGGCCTCATTCCCATTACCTCCATTAATGGGAACTACGCAAGGTTAAAATACACCAGAATGACCTTTTAAGTGGCATTTATTTCAGGCCAGTTCCACACATTCCAACCTGCACTCGATGATGAGAATGAAAGCAGCTTCAGTTTATAATTCAGGGTCATTTTCAGCATGAACTTCCTCTTCTACATCTACAAGAAAGGTCAGAGCAGACTCTACTTCTTAAGGAAGCTGAGATCATTCAGTGTCTGCACCAAGATGTTGCAGATCTTCTATAAGTCTGTTGTGGAAAGTGCAATCAGCTTTGCAGCCATCTGCTGGGGCAGTAGCATCAGAACCAGAGACTTAAAGAAGCTAAACAAGCTGATCAAGAAAGCTGGTTCTGTGCTGGGGATAACTCTGGAACCACTGGAGCTGATTGTTCAAAAAAGAATGCTGCACAAGATGATGAAGATGATGGAGGATTCTTCCCACCCTCTCCACAACACAGAGAAGAACCAACAGAGTGTGTTTAGTGGGAGGCTGCGTCAGCTTCGCTGTCGAACGGAGAGATACAGGAGTTCCTTCCTGCCAACAGCCATCACCTTTAAAAACAAATCCGACTGACTGAATGACTGTTGTTGTTGTTGTATAAAATATATGTTATATTGATTTAAAAAATAAATAAATAAATATAAAAAAAAGTGAGCTTTTACAAGATTGAATTTCCCTTCTGGGATAAATAAAGTATTTTTCATTCATTCATTTCATTCTAAACTGCTGCTGCTGCTGTTTTTTGACTTCTAAAAGGAGACACATTTTCATAATGCAGCTCTACCACAGCGTGATCGTGACTGAGTTTCTCCTGGTTTTGCTTCTTATCAGTGAGACGCATCCTATGTTTTCTCCTGCAGGTGGTGGGTTTCGACGGCTCCACCACAGTGGAAGAGTTCCTCAACACGCTGAACCAGAGGATTGGCATGAGGAAGCCACAGCTGACGGGGTTCACCCTCTTCACTGACGATCCGTCTGGCAAAGACCTGGAGCACTGCCTGCAGCCCACTGCCAAGGTAGGACCGTGGGTCGCTGAGCATGTGAGGATGGAAGAAACCCGCTGAGGCTGCTGGCTTTCTCTGGTGTATCAGTTGAATCATTAATCTCATATTACCTAATCATTTAGACGATCAGCTGTGAGTAGTTTGAGACTGTTTTGATAAATTGAGGCCGTTCAGACGTTTTGGGACTTTTGATTTTCAGATGAAGGCTTGATGAAGCATATCATAGCTTTCCTCTGTAATTTAATTCCATTTAATCATGTTTAAAGTTTGGTTTTAATTATGGTCACTGAAATCGTTCCATCATGTTTACCCCACACAAGAGAAGGCTATAACTCCATGTGGCAGTTTTTGAACAGATCAGTGTCTGTAAATGGAGCTACTGCCCCCTGCTGGCCGAAACCAGAACCAGGAAAAAAACTTAACCAACAAGTCAATTCACTGTGTTCTACATAAATCATGAAAAGCATCAAGACAAAGTGGAAAAGGAACATAAAGCAATATAACAAGGTCTTTCAACATGATTAAAAGAGGTACAGTGGAAGTCACATTGGAGTTTAAGATATAGAAGCCTCAACTTTTGCAAAAAGAAAAGTTTCGTCCTCGATTTTATTTTATTTTTTTTAGAACTTGCAGTTTTCTGGGAGTTTATTCCAGACATGTGGTTCGTAACTTTTATTCCCCTTTACCAGATCTGTGACGTGATTTCCAAATGGGAGCAGGCGCTAAAGGAGCTGCATCCTGGGAAAAATGAGGGCACACGGATTGTCCGACTGACGTACAAGAGCAGGTATGATTTCTGAGTTCATATGTGGCCTTAGCAGCATCTTTTACCTCATGAACATAAAGAAAAACCTTTGAAACATTTAGGAAATTAAGTGCAACATGTAGACTTCCAGGAAAACAGATTTCACAGCAACCGTTTCTTCTTGTGTTCCCGTGCAGGCTGTGCTTCAGATCCCAGGTGAAAGGAGAGACGGAGCGAGAGCGCCTCCTGCTGGCGTATCAGGTGAACGATGAAGTTCAGCAAGGCCACTTCCCTGTGAACAAAGAGCTGGCTCTGGAGGTGGCTGCACTCATGGCACAGGTCTGTAGATGTTGTGTCGAAAGCATGATATGTGGAAAGATTAACCGTGCTTTAAAACCATCTTTTTCTGTCTAATCTTCTGTTTTATTGTTTGTTTCCCTGCAGGTTGAACATGGTGACTTGGAGCGACCAGGTGCCTCCTCTCCCACCGGCTCTCCTCAGCCCAAATCTCAGCTGATTCTCCTGCAAGCATTAGAGCGCTTCTACCCAAAACGCTACAAACAGGACTGTAGCTCAGAGCAGCTCAGGTAAAAAAAAACTCAACACCGCTGTTGTTAAAATAAATACTTCACTCCACATTCTCCTCATGTAGAACCTGAGAACTTCAAGTCCACGCACAGATTTGTTTGCCGTGTTTTGCAATATTGTCTTGCAAGAAAAGCAAAAGGAAACAGACAAAAATGGACAAACACTGTCCGATCGATTGTTCTAGTGTTTTTTTTCTCATTTGTTTCTCTGCTACCCTTTTGTTTCTTCCTTTAACTATCACCCAAACCGGTGGAGGCATGCAGCTGCTCTCCCTGAGCCTGGTTCTCTCCATTGTTGCGAATATAAATGAGAAAAGAAAGGAAACGGATAAAAAATAAATTAACAGAATATACGGAAATAAAGTTTGGCTGTTAAAGATCCAGGGAATCCATAGATTTGTTGGGCTTTCATGTATATGTTTTCAGGGGGACTTTAGATCAAAATTAATCAGATTCATCTTCATAATTAATAGTCCTGTAGGGTCTTAGCCCTAATATTTAAACTAGTCAGGTAAAGTTGCATTTTTTTTTTAACTTTCTAATCCATAATAAGCCAATTAGTCTGCTAAATTTACACCATAAAAACCACTGAGTCTGGGTTTTAACCTTAATACTTAGGCTTGTTAGTTTAATTCATAATGGCTGTCATTTTTCTACTAGAAAGCACAACATCTGTTAATTTAACTTTGCTGTACAAACAAGAAACAATGAATTGACTTTATGCCACACTTTGTCACTACACAGGACCAGATCAGACACAGACGCTGTTGACCGTTTCTATTGTGAATTTATTTCAGCTAATGCATCTACAAACGGTGTTTTAACCCACCACTGCTTTTTGTTTTTATTCCTCCTTTCAGAGATCTTACTGAGCGTCTGGCCACTAAGTGGTCGATGCTGCGTGGGTGCAGTGCATCCGAGTGCGTGAGAATCTATCTGACTGTGGCTCGGAAATGGCCCCTGTTTGGAGCCAAGCTCTTCAGTGCAAAGGTAAGAAAAAGGGTCTTAGTCGTTTTATATTATCGTCTTCTGTTTAATCTTGTTCTCTGACTGACTTATCTGTGCGGTGCTGGAGAATGTTTTGGCTTGTTTGGTGGGGAAACGATCTGGCTTGTTTGTATTTTCTTACACCGATCACCATTTTCTTGGCTGGGGCTAAGCTTAGGATGCAGCTCCTGTAAAGTGATGTTGGTAGGGAGCTTGTTTTGGTGGAACGTGCTTGGAAAATGAGACTTCTTCTTTAACCACTGAGCAAACCGATGGGGCAAGAACATCTATGTTAGACAGCAATTGCTCTCAACATAGTGTTTTTAGATCTTTACCACCATTCACTGAAAGAACCAAGCAGCCTGCCTTATCTAAACCTTCATCTTACTTGCTATTTTGAGCGTGCAGGTTGCCAGGTTGGAGGTGGTTGTTTTCTGTAGTGAAAGGAATTGTGAACTATTGTTTCTTGGATATAGTTAGCCCAATTCTTTAGTTGGAAGCCCAAGAACAAACCGGAGAAATCTTCAGTTCACAGATGTAGAATTTATGTAGGTCACAGGTAAAGTGAGGCAGTGCTGGTCTCAGAGAGCTTTCGCGAGATCTCTATCAGAAGGAGCCCCGATATCCGGAAATGATTCACATTTATCTTCTTGGGCTGGGCCTGCCCCGTACAGAGGTTGGACTCCGAGTATAATAGCCAGTTACCAATGACGTGGACAGGCATACCTCTTCTATCCACGTTCTTGAAATGTGGGAAGCAGCATGTGTGGATGTTGTTGCTAAAGTAACAGTCCTACTGATAGAATAGAGGAGTTTCAGCTGTCTCCTAGTGTGTGAACCAGTTCTAACCGGTCATGTTATCTTCAAGGACGTACATTGTGCTCAGTAGAAAAGTGCAAAACTGGATCGTGGGTTCATTGGAGAAATACAGATTCAGAACACATGATAGCCAATTATAACAATATAAAGGCAGTTATTAAAAAAAGTGCGAGTATCTTCACATCAAATGGTGGAAAATCTGCATAGACAGCATGTACAGTCGTCCTCAAATCTATTCCTACCCTCCCATTAAAGAAGAAAAAGAACAGCTGTCACTGAAAAAAAGTAGTAAAAAATAAAAATGTAATGAAAATTCTGACATTGTTTTTGAATTGTGGCTCAACACAAATGTTATTTAAAAAAAAACACACAAGCAAGCAAGCATGATGGGACCCGTAAACTAATATTTTGTTGAACAACTCTTTGAGCCAATCAAGTGTTTTCTGTAACTCTCAGTCAGACTTCTGCACCTGTTGACAGGTGTTTGGTTTTTGGCCCACTGCTCATCAGCAAAGTGCTTTAATTTGTCTGGGACAGTTTTTTTTTTTTTTTTAAATGAGTCCTTTCAACCACAATTCAAAAGCAGTGTCTTATTTCACTAAATTGTAATTTAGCAAATTTTTATTTATTATTACTTTTTCACTTTCTAGTTATTTGAGTGACTGTTGTGAATTTTGCCTTTATGAATACATCTGAGGACGACTGTGTGGCTCGCTCCTAAAATTAGCTTAAAAGTAAAGAAATGAACCTGACAGCTACCTGGGGCTCATAGGGTTAATTTGTTCAGTTTAAAGAGCCACAGAGGAACCTATAATGTTTCCTGAGATGACTACATGCATAAAATAAGCTTTCTGTGCTTATTTCTTTGCCGTCCACAGCCGGTCCCTCCCTCTCCCGTTGAGCAGAGCCAGGTGTGGCTGGCAGTCAACGAGGACGGACTGTGTGTGCTGGATTATACAATGGTGAGTTTCAATCTGTGCAGAGGAAACACCTACATTACACAAAAAAACAGAATAAAGTCTCATTTATTCAGCGTTTCAGAATCGAAAAAAACGTGTGTTATTTTGACATTTCAAGTTCAAACACTGGGATTTCTTTTAACAACTGCAGCGTTCAGCTGGTTTGGTGGCAGCTGCAGAGTTTTCCTGACCCACTGGTCTGGAATGGTTTTTATTCTGTGGTGTTTCAAACACCAGAAATCCAAAGGAAAATAAAATGGCCAGCCTCTGATTTGACATACTTGACCCTGACAGACTGCACTTCCAACATGTAAACTATGTTAAAGTGAGCTCTGTAATTTTCAGCAGCCCCATGTTGATCCGTTTCATTCTCGGTCTGGCATGCAGCGCTGCTCATGGGCTCTCTGAAAAGTAAGAGAGAAAAACAAAGCGAAAGTCAGACTAAGTTTCTGGAAATTATGTCACACTTCTTCACACTCAATTTAACCCTCAAAAAAGCTGAAACCAAAACTCGACCGACTGAATTCCACGCTCTATGTTGGGATCGGCAATAAAAATCCATGCGTGCTCCCTGTTCATATCCGTTTCGCTGCACGTTTCACACTGGCACTGCTTTCATTTCTCAGCACACGCTGGTCACGTACTCCTACCAGTCTGTGATTACCTTCGGTGGCTGTCGTGACGACTTCATGGTGGTCACGAGCCAGCAGAGGGAGCCCGGAGTCGGGAAGAAGAGCGTGGAGAAGCTGGTCTTTGCGATGGCTAAACCAAAGGTACCAATCCTGTGAACACCTGAATTTTAACAAAGCATTTTGTTAGATCTGAAGCAACTTGGACCAAAGAGGGAACTTCTGCAGTTTCCTTTTTGACACATCAAAAGATGGTGGATCGACTTAACTAATGTGAGAATATTTTATTAATCTGTGGTTTGGTTAAAAAAATATATCAACATTTTATGTCAGCTGTGTCCAAACAGCATGTTGTAACCGAGAGTGTGTCGATATTAAAATAGTAAAAATAAGTGGAGCGTAAAGTGGAATGTGTGAATAATTACACATGTTTAGGAACAACTGTTGATAACTCTGTTTTTATATTTCATACTGACAAAGACGTCTTTGACTGAACGTAGGATGTATAGAACCATCGTATAGATCATTTAATGTAGTCAACTGCATCGACAGAAACAGTGAGAAGGTGACGGGAAACAAAACCTTTCTGATCTGTTTGACAGAAAAATGTTCTGCATCGAGCTCATGCTGTGCTTTCAGACGGTTTACCCAGAATTCACTGCTCTGATTTCAGGCTATAAACCTGCTAAAAAATCAGGAGTAATTGCTACAAATACTCATTTTTCCCAGTGTAATCAGATTATTAAATTGTCAAAAATTAATTCTTTGAATCATTTTTCCACCATCTAAGCATCTAAGCTCTGAGTGCTTTTAAACATGTTTATTGTATGTATTTAATTGTTTTTTTTTAATCTCTAAAATTGTATTTTATGTGTTGTTGTCATGGTTTCTTACATGTTTATCTGTCTGGCTGCCACCTAATTCCCAGAATGAACAGAACATAATGAGCATGCAGCTCAGATAGAGATCTAACAATAATGAACAAACAGGTCAAATAGGATAAACAGTAAATGAAGCTAAAAGGTGACTGATAAATGGTTGAAATATTTTGATTTTGCTACTAGTAGCACAGATGCAGAAAACTTTAACAGATGTTCAGCTACATTTAAAAAAATAAATAAATTCAACAATAAGCAAACGCATGTTATCAGTGTTGTTATCACTTAGCTATTGAATTTACTGCCATGACTCATGGTGTGGGCATTAACGATGTGGCTAATTCATTTATAATAATAATAATAATAATAATAATAATAATAATAATAATAATAATAATAATAATAATAATAATAATAAAGGGTTACAAAGTGCTGTACAGATTCAAAGAGAAGTGTAAAGAAAACAACATTAAACAACATTAAAGCAAAAAATACATAAATAAATAAATAAAAAATGGTGAAGGTGAAACACATAAAGCATGAAAGACAATAAAACAATATAAAAATATATAAGAAAAATAAAACCCAGTAAAAGAAGACAATTAAAAGACAATAAAGGAATAAAACAGTCAGAAGATAAAATGTACTGCCCTTAATACTGCCATCAAACAGAGTAAAAGTCCACTCATAAGACAACTCCTGTAAAAGCACATCTGTATAAATGTGTTTTTAAAAGAGTTTTAAAGGAGGATGAAGTGTCTGCCGATCTGATCTCCTCAGGGAGGCTGGTCCAGAGGGAAAGGCCCGGTCACCTTTGGTCCTCAGCCTCGAATGTGGGACGATGTGTTGTTGTGAAATAAAAATACATGTCAGAAAAATATGATGTCTGTTTGCAGATATTATATTACTTATTGTATTTTTCATTTTTGGCATTCAAGCAGTTGAAATCATCCTTTAAGTTATTGAAACAGGCTGGATTCTGCTGCGTTGTGATTTAAACCTGCTAATTCACATTCTGCAACTTGAAAAGTATCCTGTTAAGAAACCAACTCCAGTGAGGTGTTGCTGAGGTACTTGTGGGTCTTTAAAAAAAAAGAAAAAAAAAAAGGTTTCTAAACCAAAGCATCAGCTACACCTTCAGAAAGTGCAGGTGGGACGGAGAGTTGATGAAGTTCTATAAAAGTGAACCTGATCCTCTGATTTATCCACATTCGTCTGCTTTTACACAACTGATGAAGAAAGCAGCTCGTTTCTCTTCTCAGAACCTCGACGGAGCTTTAACACAGTGTCGCGTTACTGCTGGAGGTGATGCTAATCTGGGTAACACCGCTCCCGGTTTCTGGGTTTGTTAGGTTTTCACATCGTCTGCGGCTCTGCAGCTCCCCCAGAATCAAATGAAACACATCGAGACCATCGTGTTAAATCCATTCGTCTCTCCCCTCTCAGATACTGGAGCTGACTCTGCTCATGGCCAGCTACATTAACCACTGGAACCCCAGCCTCCCGCCCGCCTCCCAGCAGCCCCTGGGCCACTGGGACGTGGACAGCCGCCACTTCCCCGCCATGAACTACACCACCAAGGGCCCGACGCTACTGTGAAGCACGGCAGAGACTGTTTAGCTACAGGGAGACACTTCACATTCACCCGGAGTGCACTGGGTTGCACATCCTGGTTTTTTCTCACACTACAGGTACTCTGACATCTTTTTTAAATTTTTTTTCCTTTTTTTTTTTTAATACAAAGATTTAGATTTAGAAACGTCAGGATCAGCCTTCTTAGAATATTTATTTTGACAGAAGTGTTTTAACTCTGCTTTTCTTAGGCGTAAGGTCACTTTTGGATTTGTTGTTGAAATTATGTTTGAAATGTTGTAACGGTCTCCGTTCGTCACATCGACACCTGAACGGAGATCGTTTGTCAGAAACCTCTGCTCAGAATAATTTCACGTAAATAACAGTAAAGCAGAGTTTAAATTCATTGAAAAGGTACCGGCTAATTAGAGAGGAGCTGATGTGACATGTGAGAGGACACGTTTATAGATTTTAGTCTCTTAATTCAAAATAATCCAACTAACTAATTTAGTGCTGAAACTAACAATTCATTATAGATTAACCTTAATGAAACTATTAGCAGATGTCTATGAAAGGTTGTCAGACTTCCAGAAGTCGTCACAATCTATTAAAGCAGCCAAAAGGCCCAAAGATGGTAAATTGAACTTCATTTAAAAAAATGTAGTCATATTTGAGTCGCTGGAATCAGTAAATTTTTTGTTATTTTTGCTTAAAATGAGCATCAAAATATCCTGTGATTCATTTTCTGTTGATTAAATGAGTAACTATTTCCATTCTTGTAAAATAAGGGGCTGATTTTTGTAGAAAATTAACACGTTTAAGGATCTGTTCTTTTGTTTTGTTGTTTTTTCGGTTAATATTTAGTTCACTCGTTTAGCATAAAGCAGGTCAACAGAAGAGGCTGAATTGTTTGGTCTAGATGATGTTTCACAATAAGAGAATTGGACATAGAAGAGCGACATACTGTGTGGATAAAACATCCTCTAATCACATATTACTAGACATACAGTGTGTTACTAAACCCACCACTCAGTGTTTTCATAATCAACAGACTAACAAAAAGGAGAGGATTTTGTTTTTTTTAAGAAGAGCTACCAAAATATTCTAAAGACTTGAACTGTTTTGGATAAACCACTGTCTTTGCTCGTGTTCATATTAGTTATTTATTTTCTCTTTTAACATTTTGGGGCTTTTCGCTTAAAAAGGAAATGTGTTTTTTGTTGTTGTTGTTTTTTTTTTCCACAGTGGTCACGTTTGCGTGCGAGAACTTAGCGTTTCCTTTGTGTAGCTGAGTAATTTAAGAGCAGAGTATGTTTGGTTACTGTACTAGGATGCGTTACAGATGTTTAAACGACGGTGTCTCTGTGTCGCTTGTATGCGTGTGTGGTAATAAAATAAATGGTACAAGCCTCTGCTGACCCTCTTTGTTTTTAAACTTGGTTTTATATATATTGTTTAATGCAGTCTATTTAAGTAATCAAGTACATTTAACAGGTTCTGTGCTTATTTGAAGTGTATTTCTACATTTAAGAATGAAACGGTGCTTTTTACTCCACTAAAATAATCTAACAGCTCTACTAGTAATTACTTTTCAGATTAAATTCTTGCAAACATCTATGATCTGATTTGTTTAATTAGCTCAAGTCACTGTTACTTATTTTGCACGTTTACAAAAGAATTTGCCTTCAAACAGAGAAACAAGATGACAAATTTGTCAGACTTATTTAAATATGAAGGTTAAGACTCAGTATTATTTATCATGTGAATTTACTGGAGAAACGTCAGTTTTACAGTTAATAAGCTCTAATATTATTTATTATGCAAATGTACCTGACTAATTTAAATATTAAGTTTAAGAAGGTAATTCAAACTGCAGTTTAGAAAAACTTAATTTGACCTTAAATAGTTAAAATAATGTCTAAGTAGGGCTGGGTGATATCTAAAATATGTTTTTATCAGTAACAAACACGTGACAAATTAAAGGAAAAACCTCAACAGTTAGAAGACAGTGTTCTCTGCCACAAAACATTAAATGAGGGAGTGCCTTTTGGAAGAAAGATGTTTATTCCTCCAGAAGAGCTCCAGAAATTTAAAGAATCAATGCCAAGATGCACTGAAGTTACACCTTACTTAGACACGCTTCGTTGCTTTTTCCTTTAATTTGTCGCCTGTCTGTTTCGTCACAATACTTCAAATTTCATGCAAAATCACACATTAATTCATATTCTGTGTAACAAGCTGTTGCAGCGTCAAAACATTAATTTATTCTGGAGCATTTTTGGAATACATTTAGGTACATTTTCTGATATTTCTGTACATTTCCTTGAAGCTGGAAACTTTTTCCACCACAAATATCTTGCGTTTCTATTTAATCGTACAAAATCATCTGGATTTTTCTGTTACGTGTCCTCCTTTTATTTGGCGAGCAAGTCATTACAAAAAATGTAGCAGCATTTTTACGGTATGTTTTTAAAGTCTGTTCTTGAACGCATCAGTCATTTTCTTGGCCCGCTTTCTTCTGCTGGAACAAACCCCTCCATTGGCCGTACGTCGCTAAACACGATTGCCAGCAGGCGCTTTATAATATATTCAGGAAGCTTCATGCAATCGTAACAAAATTCATATTTTAGTCTCTTGTAGAAAAAAAAGAACACAGTGTTTTTACACAGTATGTCACTAAAACACTTCTTGTCTCATTCAGTGTGTCCATAAACTACACAGCTACCCTCTTGTGCCGGCCGTACACAGCCTTCCCACTATACTTGTTTTACTGGAGTTTAGGTTGCAGGGGTGGAAGCTGTTCTGCTTTTTCTTATCCGAGGGGGTCAGAGTGGTAATGGCGTTTTCCTGCCAAATATATGCTGTAAATCCCAGATTTTTATAGCTTGTCTGAAGCTCTTGTTGTTCCATAGCTGCTCTCATTCAGGATGAAATACTCGTTATAGGGCTCGCTGCTGAATTTCTGCGTGCCTTCGTTTCTCATCAAAAAAGAAAATAACTTCTGCAATTTTTCCGCGGCGCAACACGGTGCAGGCCACATGCTGTATAAGAGCTTAAATCATGCTGGATTTAAAGTAAGGGATTCCAGTGTTGTGGTGCAGATGAACAGTTTGTTGCCCTCGCAGCATTTTACGGTATCATTATGTGTGTTGTATGGATTATGAAAGAGCCTAGAATAGAACTATGTTTTATTATAAAACATAAAAAGCCTTGTGTTCTTTCCCCATCAAGTAAAAACATCAAAAGCATCTTTCATTTGTGAGATATATCACATTTTATATGTATGTCTGTGTTGCTTTATTGCAGGGCTGCACCTTATGATTTCCATTAGAGCTGAACCTCAGATTTATTCTCTCTTAACTGATCGGCTGGTTGTTTATATATTTAAGGCATTCTTTACACACACAACTCGAGGTCTTATAATTGTTAGAATAGAATAGAATAGAATAGAATGCCTTTATTGTCACTATACACATGTACAATGAGATTAAGAGCAGCTCCTTCAGTGCAACATAGAATAAAGAACAAAATAAAGAGCAAAAAATAAAATAGAAGAGATTTAAATATAAAATAAGATAATAAGATAATTGTTCAACCTTCATCATGACTGACAGCATTTATCACATTTATTCAATTTAATTAGAAAATTCAGAAAAGCAAGAATGGAAAAACAAAGTTTGAATACCACAATGTCGATGCACTCAGTTAAATGTAAGTTTTATATTAAAAAAAATAAAGAAATTTTGTAAAGCGTCATATATAATACATGATTGGATCAGTGTTGCATGAGCAAAAACATGTAGTCGACATTTTATTTTTGTATTTACTCGAGGTGGAGTCAGTTTTAACTACATCATATCAGGTTAGCCGGTTTTTATCCTATAAAACAAATCTTATATTTTAGGATATTTTGTACTTTCTTTCTATTTAGTGACACCTAGTGGTGAGATTGCAGACTGCACTTTGATTGATTGGGGAAAATAAACTTTTACACTCATTTATATTAAATCTGAAAATATATCCATCCATCCATTATCTATACACCACTTAATCCTCACCAGGGTCATGGGGGCTGGAGTCTATCCCAGCTGACTCAGGGTGAAGGCAGGGGACACCCTGGACAGGTCACCAGTCTATCACAGGGCTACACTTAGAGACAGACAACCAAGCACACTCACATTCACACCTACAGACAATTTAGAATCACCAATTAACCTCAACATGTTTTTGGACTGTGTGGGAGGAAGTCAGAGAACCCGGAGAGAACCCAGAGAGAACCCACGCTGCACGGGGAGAACATGCAAACTCCAAGCAGAAAGATTCCGGTGTCCTCACCAGGACGCGAGGCAACGGTGCTAACCACTGATCCACCTTGCAGCCCAGCTTTAACTTTATTAACTCTATTTATCCTTAATTCTGTGTCCATGAATGTGATCTCCGAGGCCATGCAGTCATATGAACTGCTATGGTCTGAATATATGTTTTAAAAGTGACAGATGACAAAGTGATTCATTTAGAAAGACTTAAAACAAAGACCGGGCTGATTCCTTTCCAGTGAGTGATCGTGACTCTACCTTCTCATAAAGAATACAGTGATGGGTTCTGAAATTAACTGAACAACCATCAGCTCAACCTCCTTTTGTTAATGTGTAGGAGAAGTTACTGTGGACACTAAAAATGTAATGTAATAATAATAATAATAATAATAATAATAATAATAATAATAATAAACTTTATTTATAGAGCACTTTTCAAAACAAACGTTACAAAGTGCTTTTCAGTAAAATAAATTAAAATTAAAATGCAAAAGCATACAGAACAATTGATAAAAGTAGAAAGTACACACAAAAACTAGAAGCTAAAAAACTTAAAACTTAGTAAAATCAGGAAAAGCTCTCCGATAAAAATGTGTTTTAAGAAGTAAGGTCTTACCTAGAGCCAGTGTTTGGTTTGTTCGCTCTGGGCCACCGTAGAAACCCGGCCGCTCCCTCTGTACATATGAAAGGTTCATTCTGAAGTAATTAAACTACTTGTATGTTTTGGTGGTTATACTCCAATAAGAACTAATGCTACTCTACCTGTTACACAGCTCCCTCTGCATCTGACATGCTTTAACCTCACAGTAACTTCTGTTAACTGAAGTGGTTTTTAATTAACAAGTGAGCTTGAAATTTACCTTAAACGTTAAACTGGTGGAACTTCTTGCCTTTTTTAGTACTTGATTAGTTGGTATGCAGCAAAAAGCCCCGTTCAACAGCTGTATTAACCCATATTATGGCAACAACTGCTCAACTAAATAGAGAGAAACAACAGTCCAGCTTTACTCTGAAACATGAAGGTCAGTCAAAAGGTCACAAGAACTTTATTTCTTCAAGTAAAGCTTCAAATATCATTAAAGTCAGTGAACAAACTGGGACCACATCAGGAAGACCTGTATGAGTTATAATGGTAAGAATTACTGCTTGCATCTTTCCATTGTGCTTTTAAAGCACTTTGAATTGTTTGATTTATTGATTCAATTCAATTCAATTTTATTTGTATAGCGCATATTTACAACAACAAGTCATCTCATAGCGCTTCACAAAGGCAGAGACAGAAACACCCAACAATCCAAAACATTTGGATTCCCTATAAGCTTCAGCAGTCCGCAACAGTGGGAAGGAACCGAAAACCCCCACAGGGGAAAAAAAACCTCCGACAGAACCAGGCTCAGGGAGGGACGGCCATCTGCCTCCACCGGTTGGGTGGATGTAGGATGAATTGTAAAATTTAGTTTACAGTTAAACAAGTTATTAGAAGTTATTGTCCTTTATTGGAAAGGTGCTATTTAATAACGTTTTATTAATTATTTATACCTCTGTGATCTATTATAACATTTAGGCACTAAAGCAGCAGGAATCTAACTCAGCTGTTAAATCAAGATGTCGTCAGTGTGAAAATAACTTTACAGTAAATGCAGACAGTGTGTCGACTCATGTGGTCACAAAAGTCTCTAAAACATGACATTTGCTTTACACAAGCTGCAGTTAGAGGGGGGACGGCTACAATGGCCCTGCATGGTTTACATAAGGGGCCTCGTATGTGTATGTTTATTGTGCAAACCTGCCGACCTGTTTGTTGACTGTTTGTTCAAGGACAGGTATGAGCTCAGGAAAAACTCTGTTACTGGAAATGCTTGTAATTGTTCTGACATGTCTCAGTAAAACAAAAAAAGCAGTTGCAACCATTTTGGATCAAACTGAACACTGGTGCTAACAGATTTTAATCATTTTTTACCTGATCAGTTACAAAATGCATTCAGATCCCACCAGCTTCAGCCTTGCACACATGTATAAAACATGTAATCATCATGTGTGTGGACATCATGCAGTCTGAGTTGTAGTCAGCGTCCACTATAAATGACCTTTGTGCTCATTATGTTTGCCTTATGCTGCTCAGTGACGGGTTCACGCTTTATCTGTGTTTTACACTAAAATCTGCAGTACATAAGGTACAGCTAGAGGAGGGACAACGGCCTCCTGTCCTGTGTGTGTGTGTGTGTGTGTGTGACGCAAACCTGTGTCGAAAATGGTCCCACAGGTCGGGACTGTTTTGAACATGTTCAAGGACAAGTATTAGGTCATGTTGCTCAGAATGCTTGGGATTGATATGATCAGTCAGACATGGCATCAAATATCTATCGTGTATCACTACTGGACATGATGCATGTTCGTACTAGTTGTAACTGTTACTTATTACAGAGCACAATCCATTTGTTGTTTGGGTATCTAATATTTACACTTGTCAGGTTCCTTTTGTATCTACAATCATAATCCTTTTTACTGAAGGGCAATCCAGGAACAATATTGTCTTCAATATGCTCAATAAAAAAAACTTCAACAAATGTGACCTATTTGATCTTGTTATCTTGTATGCTTAGGCTCTTATTCAGTAATTAGAATTAGTTTTTTATTATTTAATTTGTTTTGCTGTAAAGCTCTTTGTAACTTTGTTGTCACAAATATTACTATTTATTAATAAAACTGAAAAATATTGGCAGATTACAGTTCAGATCCCACAGCGTCTGAGTCTGATCCTTTAACTATCTCTTTAAAAATAAGAACTATTGCTTGGACTCAGCAGCTGTAGTAAACTGTAACTACTCACAAGAATAAGGAGGCCACGCCACCAAGAAAGTTTGCATCATAAAAACTGATAATTCTATGTAGATTTTTGACCCAGCAGATTTTGTCATATTTCTAGAAGACCAATCACAAAAAATACATGAAAGAACCAAAATGCACAATTGTTTAACCAGTTCTTAATGCATTTCTTTGCATTTTTCAATGTATTTTTCCCCCCATTTTTACAAATGTGTGTAAATGCTCATCTATCTATCTATCTATCTATCTATCTATCTATCTATCTATCTATCTATCTATCAAACTGAGGAAATTTGAAATATAACAGTCCAGATGTCATAGTTTTTTAGTTAAAAACAGATTTGGGGCAAAGACTGTATAACTTTTGGTGAATTATCACTTTAAAATAATAAACAGCTAATCTATCTATAAAACAAAAAACATACTGACATATTACAGTTTAGATCCTACAGGCTTTTCAGTTTGATTCTTAAACTATATGATTTGAAGTAAAGCATTGCTTTAAAATAAAAAAACAATACATGTATCTATTAGAAAATTTGAAGAAAAATATGACAGGGCAGAAGTCACAGGCTCTGAGTTTAATTCTTTTAAAAAAACTAATTCTGGGCATGGATGGTGTGATTTTGGGTGAAATATTAAAAACCAGATGTCTTATTTTACAACTAAAATAATGTCTAATTGCATTAGTCATTCATTTATGCATGAGATGTTATTTTGCAGTTCAGATTTTGCAGGATTTTCTTTTTTTTTAAAAGACAGTTCTGTCTTTAAAATAGAAAAAACTTAATTCTGATGACTCTGTGACGCTCTGCTTTAAGTCATGCACTCCTTTCATTTATAATAGTAATAAATACAACACTAAATATTGTATAAACACATTTACTTCTCATCTAATAATAATAAACATCAGTGTAGTCCCTTTAAAAACTTTATTATTTCTGGACATTTATGACAATAAAGTGACCTTTGTGCTCGTTATGTGACTGACAGTGATCAGGGGCAGCAGGGGGCTCAGGGTTCACCTTAATTTCACATATTCACCCTGGATGAGTGAGAGGGACCAGGAGGGAGGGTGAATGAGTTTTTTGGCGGTGCTAATTGAATCCACATTAGCTTAGCTTAGCTTAGCCTGCGAGCACTCGGAGAGACATCAGCGCTGCGCTTCTCTCCAGCTGGAGCCAGAGTCAGTGAACCGGAGCCACGACAGGAACCAGGACAGGTCTGATCGGAGGGATTTAACACCCAAACACACTGTCGCTCTGCTTCAGCCTCGTTTTCCAGCCGCTCACAGATCTGCTGTCAAGTTTGTCGCTGTTTTCGGCAGGACGCATAAACGGTGAACATGACGAGCAGCAAACCCCGCAGCATGCTCCGGGAGGCGTCTCATCAGATCATCGCCGGTGGCTCCGCCGGTAAGTCCGACTTTATTTAACTTCTTCTGTTTGTTAAAAAAAAAAAAAAAAGAACTGTGATTCGGATTGCGCAACAGCTGCTAAGCGAGTGTAGCTTTAGCCTCGTGCTGCCCACAAACACTGTTCCGCCCCTCAGCGTCCCACACAACGGTACAAAATGTTTCTGCTCGGAGTCGCACATGGGTTACGGCCGAGAAATAATTACTTCGTTGAGTGGAGGATCTGTGGAGCAGCCAGCCAAAGGTTTCTCACGCTTTCACAAGATAGTTCCCACCCTGCAGACAAGCCTGCAGCTCCTCAAGAACAGCAGCCGGGTCAGGAAGTCAGCTGCGCACATGCGCACAAGAGCGAGTCAAGATGTTATCCTGAGACGCTGAAGTTTCTGTTTTACCTGCTGATTTGTTTTTTGTTCGGATTTTTAGTTCTAATGCTAATTATTAGTATTGATAACATGAGATAAGATAACCCCACCAGGTAGAGGCAGATGGCCGCCTTCTCTGAGCCTGGTTCTGTCTGAGGTGTTTGTTTTCCTCCTCATTTAAAGGTTTTTTTTTTTGGTTCCTTCCTGCTGTTGCTGGCTTATGGGGAATTCAAAGGCAAACCCTGGATTGTTGAGTTGTCTGTTCTCTGTTTGAAGTTCACAAGATCCTCCCCTTCCTATGTGAGCTGCAATGTGATGACATATGTTGTAAATTGGCACCATAAAAATAAGATTGAAGCTTAAATATTGCTCAGATTCACATGCTACAGCAGCCAGACACAAATGAGACATGACAAGAAGCAAGAAAGGACATAGAAATGTACAATAAGCCTTAAAATAAAGATATAATATGACCTTCACATCTGCAGCATAATGAATATACATATAGACATGTGCAGAAATGGCATGATGGAAAACATACCCAATAGACAGACATTCACACTGTGCAGGATTATACTTTAATTAGTACAGAATAGGAGTGCTGTATTCTGTTACTGCACTTAATCATGATCTTGAGTTGAACTGGGAAAATATGCTCCCCGTTAAAAGAAAAAAAAAAAGTCTATTTTCTTTTGAAATATGTTTTTTAAAAACAGTATAATACAACCTGGGGAAGAAGTTCCTCAAAGTAATAGAACCTCACAAGTCACTTTTACCAACACAAACTTGCTACCTATGCATACGATTAACTACAATAAAAACTTTGATGTTGCTTTGACTTTAACTGCAGCATTGATGTTAAATAACAGAACGTTTTTATTTTAAAAAAAGTTTATTGAGAATTATTTTACAATTGAGGGGCCTGTAGAACAAAACATATAATTTTATGGTTTAAAAATAACACCAAATTAACAGAGATGCTTAGCTGACAGTAGCAAAGAATTCAAGCTAGCAAACTAATGCTACAGCATAAGCTTAATTTACCATAAACTCAGCGTGCAAGCTAATGCTATGGCTACCAAATATAGCATAACCATCTCTAACATAAAGTCAGCTAGTTAGCTAATGCTACAGCAAGCTAATATAGCATAACCGTAGTTTAACATAAAGTCAGCTAGCTAAGTAACACCACAGCAAGCTAATATAGCATAACCTTACTTTAACATGAAGTCAGCTAGTTAGCTAATGCTACAGCAAGCTAATATAGCATAACCTTACTTTAACATGAAGTCAGCTAGTTAGCTAATGCTACAGCAAGCTAATATAGCATCACCTTACTTTAACATGAAATCAGCTACTTAGCTAATGCTATAGAAAGCTAACATAGCATAACCTTACTCTAACATAAAGTCAGCTAGTTAGCTAATGCTACAGCAAGCTAATATAGCATAACCGTAGTTTAACATAAAGTCAGCTAGTTACACATATTACAAAAACATATATATTTTTTGGATCAAACTAATAATTAACCTTCCACATTACTGTCTTGTAAACTGTAAAGAAACGTTAGTATATACACGTTCATATACAGAAAATTTTATTTCTCCCCACCAGAAAATTAGTTGCAATGCTATTTCAAGATTAGCAATTCCACTATCAACCAAGAAAACACCTGAAATAAAAACGGACTATATCTAGTGGTCAGGAGGGAAATTATAGTGGTGGAAAATGTAGAATAACACAAATTATGTATACAATTATGTTAACAATCAATGTTTCTGACTAAAGCAGGGCTTCAGCTGTGTAGCAAAGTGTTTTATTCATTGTGTGACACTTATTATAGCTAAATGTTTGAACAGTTTCACAGCTAGTAGGCCGTCTATAATGGTATATCCAGTGTAAACCCGTGTTCTGTTGAAAATCCCTTGTGTGGCCTCGAGGGAAGAAAACATTCACGAATAAATGTGTTTGTGCACCTTTGGAAATGCTCCACTACACACCTGTCTCATGAAACAGATGTGTGGAAATATGTGAAATACATTTTGGAACAGTGTGTACCATAATCGTAATTTGTAAGAAAGTTGCAGCAAGAATATTATTACCTTCAAAGAGTCTAAAATCTAACATTAACTCACTTTTCTTTTTCATTTCATGTTCAGTGCATTTCAGGTTTTGTTTTCATAATTTGATCAAATGAGCACCAACACACCAGTAAGGCAACAAAACACAACTAAACAAAACGCTAGGATTGCATTCTGTGTACCTGATGCACAGTCATAACCGCCTGTTTGACCTTTTGGTGTGAATACAACTCAGTGATCAGATATTAAAGCGGCACAGCGGCGTTCGGGGAGAAAACCTCTTAAAAAAAAATTTGTAATGCAAAACAGTGGTGGAGTCAAACTGGAGCCTCCAAAGTGACAACACATGCGGCGCTGACATCACAACAGAAACGCGCCTAAACAGGAAGTGAGCAGACGGGAGTCCTCTTGACTGTTTGCTCTACTTTACTAATGAAACCTTCACAGAAAACAGCAGTGTTTGCTTCCCACAGTGTGCAGGCAGGTAACGCTGCATAACTGGACAGACATGTTTCCACCACGTGTTTGCTGAGTCAGAGCAGCAAAGTAAAGACAGACAGACAGACAGACAGACAGACAGACAGACAGACAGACAGACAGACATACAGACAGACAGACAGACAGACAGACAGACAGCGAGCGAGCGAGTGGCTGGTGATGATGGGAGTTAACTGTCCTGGCAGAAGCCCTGGAGAC
The DNA here is from genome assembly GCF_000690725.1 of Stegastes partitus. Classification (NCBI taxonomy): domain Eukaryota; kingdom Metazoa; phylum Chordata; class Actinopteri; family Pomacentridae; genus Stegastes; species Stegastes partitus. Next base: position 864,280 of record NW_007577825.1, read on the forward strand.
TCTGACAGTTCAGCTTTGTGCTCACTTTAGGGGAGGTAGTTTGTGGTGCTGTTGTTATTTACCCAAATCGGTAGAAGGTGGACAAAATTAAAGCACCTTCAGTCAGACATATTTCAGCAGCACCACAAACTGCATCTTACAACGAGATCATGTAGTTAAATCAACACCTGTGCAGAATAGATGGACCTAAGTTCTAACATACAGTCACAGCTTATTGGAGCTGCAATGATCAATCAATGAGTTTCCACCTCGCAAATTCCTCCCTATTTTGATAATCGATTGGTTGCTTTGAATAATCTTTTAGGGGGAAAAACAGGGTCAAACTACTTTGATTTCACCCTCTTAAATGTGAATATTTTATGGTTTCATTACTCTTCTATGACTCTAAACTGAATATTTTTTAATGTGGACAAAACAAAACATGTGAAACTGTGCTTTGGGATCCACCGATCAACGTTTTTCATCATTTTCTCACATTTTATACGCCAAACAGCAAATCAATGAATTGATTCCAGCTACTTAAATGTCAATATTTTCTGGTTTCTTTACGTTTTTATGACCCTAAAATGAATGTTTTTTGGTTGTGGACAAAATAAGATGTCATGACCCGACTCAAAGGCAATGACAAAAGCTGAGAGACGCAGTGCGAACTTAAACAAATATATATATTTATTTAAACAAAAGAAATAGAACAATACCGGTATGAGGTGTGTTGGTCAGTGGTGTCCATGTGAATGTGTGTGGTGTTGTAGTGATGTCGAGCAGAGAGAGAAAGAGACGCTGATCAGCCACGCTTTTAACTCCGTCCATGCATCGGGTCCAGGTGCTCGCGATCAGGTTGATTAAAAGGCTGGATCAGCTGATCACCTCGGAAGAAAACAGTGACATTGTCAAACACCCATACGCTTACCCAGACCAAGCGGCGCCGTAGCAAAGACATTTGCAATTAGGCTATGGGAAACACTTGATCAACGTTTTTCAACATTTTCGCACATTTAAAAGGCCAAACAACTAATCAAATAATCAAGAATATAATAAACCGATTAATCAACGATGGGAATACTTAGAGTGGCAGTAAAGTGCAAAACACTGCGTCGCTCATCATGTGCCACACTTTGTACACTTTGTTCCATGTAATCTACGATAACGCTCAGTCACAGTGTGATAGAAGATGTGCATCCAAAAGTAGAAGGAGCTTTTCTCAACCACATCATTGAGGAGAACAAAGTCAAGATTTGGAGTTAATGATTTAACTTTTTTTTAATCTTTGAGCAAAATTGAGCAAAGTCTTACTGGTAAATCTTTGTAAAAAAAAAAAAAAAGTGCATATATAAAACTATAGTTTTTATTTTTTTTACTACTGTTAAAGGCTCTAAAATCAGTAGCCAACACATTAACGAACACTTTGGACAACTGCACAAGTTCGCTGCAGTCTTTATGGTGTTGTCAGAGACTCTGCAGCTGCTGGAATGTTCTTGGTTTTAGAGTTTTAACGGTTAGTCATTGCATTGAGTAATCATTTGCCCTTTAAAAATAGCTAGTGTGAAATTTTCACCCGAGTCCTCCGTGAGTGTGGATGTGCCGCTTCGCTGTCCTGCAGCTCGAGCTTGTGGTTGTTTGTGCTTTTGTGGAATGAATGCGATGCAAAAAATTGCTGAGAAGAAACGTGGCTGCTCAGTAAAAGCCTTTTATTGGAGAGCTGTTTTGAAATCCTCAATGCGGAGACACAGTCGCTCCGGCTGAAGTAATTTCTTCTAAGTTTTCTGCTTCATAAAAGCTTCTTGTTGCCTCATTTTTTAATTTCTCATGTTGCGTAATCACTCAGGGAGGTTTTCGTTTTTCTGCGTTGTGCTGCTTGTTTGTGCGATCATAACGCTGCTCTTGGTGCCTGTTTGTGGACTAAAGTGTCAGTTTTTGCTTTGACTCACTGAATGTGAAGGAAATTCGATGCAAATCTGATCTTCTTGTTGTACTTTGTTGAGGGATTATCAAGAACAAGTGCAGACGTTGTCGATTCGATGTCAGCTTTTTTTCAGACGAGCAAGCCAACATCTGTATACAATAAGAACCGCAAAACTCTTTCCTCATGTTTTAATGTCGGCTGTTGTTCATGTGCAAGTTGATCCACACTGAAGGGTGTTATTTATCCTCCAGCCCACATAAAGCCTTAAGCTAAATCTTCTGGCTTTAGGACAGATTTCTTTCATATTTAGAAATTACGCCTACAAAGTGTTCCTATTAGACATGCCAGAAATGTACTTTTCCTCTAGATTTTATGTGTTTGCATTGAAATATTGAGATTTTACACGTTTGAATTTGTCCGTGCTGTGATTGAAGGTGTTGTGAACAGACGTAGGCAGGCCGATGAGACTGATGCACGCCGAGAAAGCTCAGAGAAAAAAGGCAGTGTTAGCTGATTATAGACCGTCGATGGAGAAGAATCAGAGATAATTGTACAGTATCTGTGTCATCCCACTTCTACGTTTCTTCCCTTTTGTATTCCTGCTCATGATGCTCATCACATGGCCAGCCCAGGTCATCCTGTAGACACACTAGAGCTCAGAGGCTCCACGTGTCTCTGTGCTCCTGACTGCAGAACATCAGGAACGACTTCCTCTCTGGGTGTCCAGCCTTTGGAAACAGAGTTTATCTTGTATAAGGCCATCGACCTAGTGACCTTTTGTTCCGCTGTCCAGAGCAATGAGAGCAGAGACTCCTTCACTAAATAAAAAGGCCATTGCACAGAATGACCAGAATCAATCCCAGTAACCTGAGAAACGCTGAAGAAATCTCTGAGCCGTCGTGATTTGTGGTCAACGTTATGTTGTCTTATCGCGACCAGAAGACTGTAAAGTTGAGAGTAAGAGCTGAATGTCAAAGGCCGCAGGTATATATATGTGCAAGGTGTGGCTACTGAACAGTGACACAAATGTTTAATTTAATGTGAGGAGAGTGAAACCTTCAGGGGTGGTTTATTCTTACCCATTGGTCAACATGCACGGTGTAGTTTAGGCACGCAGGCTGTGGTTCTCCTGACATTAGCCCAGTCTCATTATTTAACAGCCACGCTGACGGCGTTTTGCAGCTCGTCTGAACCAGGAGTTAAACTGTCGTGACGGTGGTTTTACACAATCAGGCTGTTGTCTTTGTGTGAAAGTCGCACCTTCGATGGTGTCTCGTGTGATAACGCTCCATCACCTGTCATAATGAATATATTGAATTTCCCTTCTGGGATAAATAAAGTATTTTTAATTAATTAATTAATTAATTCATAAATCTGTCAATACTGAAGTGAAGCATGACTTTAAAAATGTTAAATCACTACATCTGTGACAAGAATCCCACTTCAGCCCTTTTCTTACATTTACCTGCATCTCTTGTATTTTTAGTCTTTTTAGTTTGTTGTCTCTGCTGTGAAAAATGTGAGTGTTTCTATGAGTTACAGCCTGTTTTAAAGGGTTAAACATCTTCTACAGTTGTTCTTGTGATTTCTGATAAAAGGTAAATAGAGACCTGATGTTATCTGAGTGAACAGTTTAGTCCAATACTAAATCTGTCATTGTTTATTTACAGGATAATTCATATTACAAGCAGGTTACATTCAGTCTCCTTTCATTAGTCAAGTTAATCTATGAGATCTCAGCTAATAAATTAATCACCAACTATTTTGGTATTTGATGAATCAATTTGAGTATTTTTTTATAAAAATCCTCAATTTTTAAATGTGAATATTTTCTGGTTTCTTTTCTCTTCTATGACAGTAAACTGAATATCTTTAGGTTGTGGACAAAACAGGACATTTAAGGACGTTATGTTGGGCTTTTAGAAACTCTGATCAGATTTTTTTCACTATTTTCTGACATTTTGCAGATTAAACAACTCGCTGATTAATCGAGAAAATAACTGGCAGATTAATGAGCATTGATGGTTATTGTTATGTGTCACATCCAAGTGTTCCAGAAGTCACTCGTTTTCTCCAGTGCTTTGAGAATAAACCTACCGTGGCTCACAACAATCATTGTGCTTTGTCTGTTTGTAGCTGCACAGACAGAAGTCAATCTGATGAAAATGTCAAGGTTCACTTCTTTAATGCCATTTTAATAAACAGTCAGCTTATTATGGAGCGTTCAGGGCCGGAGTCGTCTGATTTGATGCTTTTATGAGAAATCAGCTGTCAGATATATTACAGCTGCCCGTCCGTCCCTGTCGAAGCCTCACGAGCCCCCAGGGTCTGACAACCTGCTGTCCTGAACCTCCATCTCCAGCCTCAGAGGCTCATCTGTCCTCGCCGGGGATGATGGGAGGTTTATACCTGAGCAGAATGACCTCAGTGTTTCTTTCCGTCAGAGCTTTTTTTTTTTTTTTTCTTTCCATCTTGATTCACCGTTAACAAGGACGGAGAGAGAACCGGTGATAATTTATGTACAACCTGGTCACAGGGTTTAACTGAAATGTGATTTAGGTGCAGAAAGCGGCTTTCTCTGCTCCGTAGAGTAATCTGATAGTTTGACGTTCTGCGGTGCGAGCAGCTATTTTTGACCTTTTTCTGAGAGGTCGCTGGTGTGACTGAGCTCCACGTCTTTGTAAGGACGTGTTGTTAAAACTGAATTGAATTGTTCACTGTTTTCTGTACCTGAGCTGAGCTGACAGTGTGTTGCCTGTTGGAATACAGTGTGAGGATGTTGTGCCTTTTTCTTTTGCATCTGATGATCTTGGAAGTTCAGAGATTGTAGAAACCATTTTTATGGCAAATATCTGTAAAATAATATTTTTTTTTTCGCTGATTTGAAAAGAGTAAAACACTATAATATTGTAAAATGACTATTTGTAAAAATATTGATTTTTTGGGGACATTATTTGCTGTTTTAGTTTTTTTTTTGTTGCTAACTTTAGAATCGTACTATTTCCTCAGAGTTTACATGACATCTGAATTTTACCAAACCAGAGAAAATCTGTAAATGAGTTTAAAAAAAAAAAAATCATTTTCCATCCTTAATATGTAACTTTTCCTTTCAAATAATAACAATAAAAAGATAATT
>NW_007577825.1:870286-898942 GCF_000690725.1 Stegastes partitus
AATCTTGAATAACTCAAACATTCAAGACATTTGTGAAACGTTGTTATTCTTCCAATTTCTTTCTGAAATTCATATTGTCAGCGTCCATTCGTGTTTTCCCCACAAGGGGGCGCTATCTGCTCGCTCTTCGTGTTTCCACGGTTAAAGTGATGCTGCAGCTTCTCAGTCATTACCTTTGCTTACAGGCGGATTGTGATGCATGAGAGCTCTGCATCATACCGGCAGCTCACAGGTATTTGTGCTCTAATTTGAGGGGGAAACTTATAATTAGTGTGTTTTTAATTGCATAAAGCCAATAAAAAAAATGAATGTAGAAGCAGGAATATTAAAATAATACAGTCATCCTGATTAAACGCAGATTGGACCAAATTTCAAAATAGAAAATCTCTCCAGTTACATGCGCTCTGCTGTAATGTTTTCTCTAAGTCCTTTGTTATTTCCTCGGTAGATGCTTTTTTAAAACTCCATGAGTAAATCGATCCGTCTCCAGCAAATGGACTGTGACGACATGAGACAGACGCCCGCGTGTGATTAGTGCAGCTCGGCCTCCGGACTGTCAGAGCCTTCGGTCTGAGCGCACCGCGGCTCTGCGCCTCTAATTGGTTTCAAACAGTGAACCTGAAATCAGTACAAATAAAGCCACTTAGGCTGAGTGAAGGAGAGGAAGAAACGAGGAGAAAGAGGGGGGAATCAAATAAATAAAGTCAAACAAAAGGCCGTGCGCGCCTCTCTGGATGTGTGCGTAATTGGAAAAGGGAAGGAGGGGGGGAGGGAGGTTTATCCATTGACAGTGAGTGTTTTCTCTCCGCGATTCCCGAGCGGCTGCACCAATCACAGCCGAATTAGGCCTAATATTTATTTCCAGAAACAATTGTACATGTTTGAGCTGGGCTTTGATTGAACTCCCGGCGGACATGTTGTAGACAGATGTTTAGATGACCTCATGTTTGAAGTAATGTTGATTCTGGATGGGCTGCGTCTTGGCCTCCAAATCAGCTCCCATCTTTTTTTTTTTCTGTGTCTCCGTCTGGTGCATGCGAAAGATCACGTCCCTCATATTTTAATATGTGCTTTGGCTCATATTAAATAACTTTTTTTTTTCTCTTGTTCCATCCTTTGACAGACGCATGTCCGCGCAATGGAATCGTGGATGGTTTGGTTAAAATGAGCCATGATAGTGCTGAAGGACTTAACCGGACACATGTGTCTTTTGTTCTCTTGTCTGTCTCCCATCAGGGGCCAGAACATTCAGCATCACCGCAGCTCTCCTCCTCTCAAACTGCTCCCTCACTGATAGGATCATCAGTTTCCCGATCGAAAGACATGTCAGGCGTTGATTCGAGCGAAATGTCTCCGCGCGTTTCTTCGGGAAATAGATTGCGTCGCTGCAGGGTTGCGCGGCGCGTAATGAAAAGTAACCCCTCATTTAATATGGCCAAATTACAACACAATCCTAAAGCAAACACCAAAGATGAATTATCTCCGTCCACTAATTACCGTTCTCGGTAAATGTGAGTGATCGCGATGTCGTAAGAAATTAGCTGAGCGCGAACAGGCAACAGGTTTAATGGTGGTCTAATTAATGCACAGCAAATCCCCGAATAGTTAGTTAAAATGTTAACGATGAATTAATGAGGGATGTTTTTTGTGCTCGAGCTCTGTGACTTTTGTTGAGTTATTTTTTTTCTTTCTTCTAAATCTGTGACATTAGAAACCATCAGGCCTGAATTATTAATGAAGAACTGAAACATTTAATTGAAATATGTGGTGTACTTTAACACACACAAATACGATTATAATCAGTTTCTTGCATATATATCACCGAGCTGGAACATCTCCGGAGCCAAATATTGACGTGTACAAAACGCACATTGACCTCAGGGGAGAATGTGGTGATTTTTTTTTTTTTTTCGTTGGAGACAGACCAGAGTTCAGTTCAAGCTTCTGCTGTAAGAGACGCTGCAGGCTGGCTTGTGCCATTTGGCTGTCCAACTATTATACATACAATCAGGGACTAATGGCTGCAGATTGGCAGCAATATGCATCTGTTTTAATAGTTTAGAGTTAGACATTTTTTAAATTTTTTATTTATTTAAAAAATGCAAAAGAATACAGCAGACACCAAGACGGCACTACACTCCTAAAACAAATATTTAGGCTCAACAAAAATAAATAAATTAAATCAACAGTTTGTCTTTTTTGAGTCCAAACAACTTTTAATGAAATTAGGTTCAACCAGCTAACTATATTAAGTTAAGGGAATTAGATTTATTTTTCTATACTTAGTCATATTTAGCACAAACACACGTTTTTAAGCTTTAAAAGACACTCAATGTGCACAAAAATACAGTTATAGAGCTAATTAATTTAATTTACTTTAATTTATTTTGTTTTAAATAGCTTACAATATCAAGTTATGATTGTATGAACATAACCCTTTAGAAAGATGTTTGCAACTTCAAGGTTTTATCTTTATTTTCCACTATACATTTAATTAAGCAGTGGCTTAATTTCCTACTTTTCAGAGTGTAATGAAATTGACTTCCTTGATTTCTCTGTTATATCTGGAGTTTTGTTAGTGTGGCCTAATGCCAGCAGCAAAATCTTCCACTTCATTTTTACCCGTGTCTCCTCACTGAAGCCTCTCGAAGGCTTTAGGCTGCATGTGAATCATCGTTATTTTGACAAGTGCCATCAATTTCCAGTGAAATTACCTGCCTGGGACTGAGATCTGTCAAAGTCAAAGAGTTGGATCTTCAGCAGGGAGACGAGATTTTCTCTGCGTAAAATGTAAAACACTCCAAGACCAAATTAAACTGAGTGAACGGGGACTATTTGGCTTTTTAAATTTTGTGTAAAAAAGGCAAAATAGAGCAGATTTTATTCCTGGATAGATTTTTTTTTAGATGTGAATCCATCAGCTGGCTCACAGGTCGTGCGTAATAATGAGAGAACCGTGATTTGGGTACGTTGACGCACTGGAAATCAGGACTCAAGTGGAAACGTGTGTCCCAGTCCAGTGACAGGATGTAATGTGATGTGATGTATGAGCTCCAGCCGCTCTCCCGACGTTATCTTAATGACATGATTTGTGAAAACGGTTCACTGACGCAGACTTTTTTTTTTTTTTGTCGGGGGGACAAAACGTTTGAGGAAGAAGACTCGTCCGTCTGCTGTTACCGCAGAAACGGCCTTGTGTGTGAAATGAGTCCAGCCAAGACGCAACGCGCAATTACCGGATTGTACTATTCGCTCGGGCTCGTGTCCACGGGCACGCGCATGGCCTAAACTTCTGCAGCAGAGCCAAGAGAGGCCACGCGCGCACCGCAGCGGCTCCTGAATCAACAGCTGTCAGTCAGGAGGAAGAGTCCAGGTGACACCAACAAACTGCGCAGCTCAGCCCAGAAATCTTTCAATTTTAACTTGATAAGTGCAGCATTTGCAAGTTATGCCAAAGTGAAATGAATATAAAATCAGAGACACTGTGCTCAAGGCAAAGTGAGGTCATCCCACTGTCTCTCTGTGCCTGTAGCTCATGATTTACATTAATATAGCTGTGATTTACATGGTTGTAATCATATGTAAAGGGAGTCATTTGCCTGACTAATCCTTTAAATAGTCCAGGAGAAGAGATTCAGGTACTGCTGAGGAGAAGAAGTTCATCCGTAAAGTCTCATAACACAAAATCCCAAATAAATAATCGTCAGAGTAAATCTGCTGCATGTGTTCCTGACAAAAAAAAAGGCTGAATATTCTGTCTGTAGTCCAGTGATGGATTATCTAACCACGGCAACTTACAATACAACAGCAGAATGTGTTTTCGGCAACCTGTTGCCATATTTTGGAGCTTAATTTACTGACCATAGAGGTCATCTGGTTACGGGGAAACGTCCAGACACACAATCATGTCGCTGCTGCAGACATCCTGCTGCGAGGCCGTGAAATGGAAAAATGTCTGCATTTAAACACTCAACGTGACAGAAAAATTAACAAAAGTTTAAAAGATCTGACGTATACAAAAGAGTAAAATAAGACCTCCAGTGTCTTGGATCAACTATATCGTATTATTTTTAAGGCCTTCAGCGCATGAACGGACAGATACATGTTTGCTTTTGTATGCAAAAGAAGCAAAACCTTTCAATGAATAGAACGCTCAGGGCTTTAGCTTTGGGTGTCCAGGCCCAATGACGCCACTGAGTGACACACTGCTGCATCATTAATGACATAATGTCACATTATTGCTTCCATATTACACTTAGAGCCCTTAAAAAACCTAATAGGCTTACAAATGTTCAATAAATCTTTGATTTTAATTGATAATAATTGGGCCTAGTAATAGGAAAACGTTATTTTCCACAAAGCAAACAGCGGCTTCAGACATTGTGTTCGTCCAACACCTACTTTAATGCTGTGCTTTAAAAACATGAGCCGCAAACTGTGGAAAAAAAGGCCTCAATCACAGCTGTGATAGGGTTATATGGGGTGTTTTGGTGGACTGATGTCTCAATCTGCACAAATTGAGTTACATTATGATATAATTTCAGCAGTTCAGGTTTCCAGTGATTATCTTTTGGCCCAATCACACTAATTCATTGTCAATTTTCTAGATGGAAGGATACCAATCTGGTCAAGTTAATTAATCTTTTATTTGAAGCTGATTAGGATCAGTGAGTTGGGATGTGGCCATGTTAACAGCAAGACTACAAGCAGCTCTGTTCAGTCTGAATGGTGATAATAATGTTGCCTGAAGCATCATATAGGCAGAACACTATTAATTTGCATCTGTCTGAGTGAGTCAGACCTCAGAACCGGCACTAATTTCCATAACAGTCTCTTATTAATCTCACGATCAGGCAACACACACACAGGACATTTATCTTACATGCGAGTTCCTAGAATAATAATAATAATTATACTGTTATGGTAAGAGTAGATTCTGGAGGATAATTATGATTGCTCAACATGGGAGGCTTTTCTCTGGATCATTGAATCCTATTTAGAGGTACCGATTATTAAAACCAGGACACCGCGCCGCAGGAAGCTCTGATGTTCGGTCTCGGTGCAAAAGGGTGTTTCATCGCATCATCGCATGATTTCATGCTGCAAACAGGATGATCGCACAAAAAAGATCTTCTGCACCTTTCGCCACATGACACTTCTGCGTTGGGCATTCCAGTAGTACAAAGTCATTACGAGCAGAGAGCACGAAACAGCAGCGGGCCCGACCGGGAAGAGAGCAGATGCAAGAAGAAGCACTGAGATCACTCAGACATTCCGTGGCAGTGGAAAAGTGAAAAGTGAAGGCATACATAGTGCAGCACATGGCAACAATAATAAAACTGGGAGGGAAATCAGCTCAACAAGCTATGCTTAATTGAGCACTTAGACTAAGTAGTGAAGGGGCAGAAAGAGAGTGACCCTGTTAGAAAATTAAAGTTTACAGTTGTGAGAGTGGACTGTGTGCGTGCGTGCGTCTGGATTATGTACTCGTGCAAAGGAAGCGACCACGTGTGTGTGTGCGCGTTGTGTTTTCATGCCACGGAATGGTCAAAAAGTGTGTGTTTGTTTGTTTGTCTTCGCGTGTGTGTGTGCATCCGAGTGAGAAATTTGTGCCGGGAAAAGTGGATGCGTGTGAGACATGCGTGCACATGCATCAGAGGAAATAGATATATTTAAGTGTGTGCGTCTGGGTTATGTTTTTTAGATGTGTGTGTATTTTTTGCAACCTCGTAATTAAGTCACAGTAGGAACGAGCTCTTCCTTTGGGAGAGCTGCTCGTCCGTCATCCCTCCATCTCTGTGTTTAATACGACGCTGCTGCACTCAGACACAATAGCAACAACTGCACTTTTTTTTTTGTTCTAATTTTCAGCTTCGAGCCGCAACATGCCCTCTGTTTATCCTCTACCACCTTGTTCCTCATGAGCATTGACGTGTGTTGAAAAGTCTCGAATTGGGCATTTAACCTCCTGCCCTGCAACTCAGAGCCACAGCTAGTAGCAGGTCAGACACATGGGCCTTTTCCACTGCGGTAGAGGTAACCACTGGATGGATTCCTAATGCTGATTTTTCAGGCTCACTGGTTTTTGGATCTCTTGTTTAATAGTTTTTGTTTTGTTACAGGAAATCTTCTGGGGGGGGAAAAAAAAAAAAAAAAAAGTGAAAAAAAATCAAGGCCACAGCAAACCTCATGTTATTTCAACTGAATCTGATACAAGAGTTCAGATACAGTAATTACAAACCCGCCGTGCTCCTGCTGTAAGCACTGAAATATAAATAAACATAATAAGTACTGTCAAAAAAACAAAAACCGGACAAACTAAAAAACCCCTGAATTACATGGCTCTGTCTGTGTGTGTGTGTTCGCGTGTGCGTTTACGCATGTGTGCATTGTCTGCCCTGTGATTCTCTGGATGAGCTGGAAATTTACAACACAGGTTTTTTTACAGTAAGCCCCGGCCAACAACTGTAATTCTTTCTCCCCTTTTTAGCTCCGCAGTCGGGAGACAGACTTGCCCACTTTGGGTTAACTCTATCAAGATGAACAGCATTTGGGCCAGTGCAGTAATCATAATGTAATTTGTTGTGCTCATGGGCCAATTTGCGTCTTTTCAGAGGATCCATCCCGTGCCTGGTGGCCATGCAAGCCCCGGGGCAAAGGCTTTAATTAGAGAAGCTCAAATTTATAGACACTTTGTATTATTTCTGATCCTGAGCGGTCGGAGGATGACATACTTATGAGAAAGGAGGCTGGCAGAGGACGAGGAAAAATTTGATAATGAGAAACAAAACTGAATGAAAGGTCACGTTAGGAATTTGTTTACCATTTCATTATCATTTTTCGAAATCAAAGAGTCCTGCAAGCTGAAATCAAAGCAGACGCAAAATGTCACAGTCTGGAAAGAGTTTGTGAAGACCAGTGAGAGGTATGCACCAGTTCTCTTCAATTTGTTTGAAACGAGAGCGAGCGACGGAGGTTTTTTTTAAAGGAAGCTGCAGTGAAGAGCAGTGTGTTAGTGTGTTAATGTTCATCTGTGGGTGAGGCCGAAGCCTGGTGCTCCAAATTGATCTGGCTTTGATTTCTGATTTAGAAAAAAAAGAAGAAGACGGAGACAGTAAAACATCTGCGCATATGAGGAGAGAGAGAAAAGAAATCCAGGCTTTTTACATTTTGGCATTAATTTGCTGCACAGCTATTTAATGAGGATTAAAATGTTTTGCCTTCAGAGGAGAATCCGATCCAGATATTTCAGGAATATAATGACTGGGATGGAGTGACTAGAGGGCAGAAGAGAGCCATCCTGGTGCCTGTTAATCCGCCTCTGTGATGTATTGAGTTTAAACCTCTCCCTGGTGGATTTTTCGGGTAATATGAAGATGGATAACTTTGCTGATCCCTTCACATGTATGTGCAAATAATTTCACTTAACCAAGACATGCAACTCTTAAAATATGACATTATCCCCTCACATCTGTGTTCAGTTTGCCGCAGGTATAATTGGAAATGTTAATATCACCGGCGAGCAGCTCACAAAGCAGACGTTTATTCTGAAAGGCCTCCAGGCTTTCATTCAGCACGCTGATTCTTGAAATAGTTTCACCCCCCACACTGAGCTCCAGAATCGTGACTCAGATGCGACACGGGCTGTATTTTCTATGGCCTGGGCGAGTTTTAAAAAACAAGAGTTCACACTGAGATGCGTTTTAGTAGAACGGAGACCTCACAGGGCGACGTTTGAAGCGGCTCCAGGAGGGGAAAGCGGCGGTGGCCGAGGAACGGGACGGAGGGAAGGTTAAGTTATCAGCCCGGGCAGCTCTGTAATCAGGCGCTCTGACAGATGCTTTCTCGATAAGAATCCCCTCAGAAGCTTTGGAGGAACACACAGGCGGACAGCTGTTTCTATAGCGAGGCATTGATGTCTTCAAAAGGAGAATCCAACAATAACTGTAGCAGAGACACAACACTAGCCTTCCTCCAGTCTAGTCTAGCAGGTGATTGTTTTTTTTTCTCTCCCTCCCTTCTTCACGTCTTTCCATATTTGCATTAAAAACTTCATTTCTTTCCACCTGAGTTTGTGTTTTTTGTCCAGGTTTGCACGTGGAATTAGTCAAAAAGACCCCCCCTCCTCCTCCCAGTCCTCCTCCCAGTCCTTGCCTATACCGCACAAGAAGAAATCTTTTGAGAGCTCCATTGGTGTTCTGGTCTTTTCCTGAATTGCGGTACTCTCGGGTGTGTTTCATAATGGTACTTGGAGCGTTGCAGGCCTGATATATCGCACCCGAGGGAGAAACTGCACTCTGCACCAATCTATCAGTCCCTGAGTCTGAGGAAGGCAGAATGACACTGCGATTATAGCCCCCCATCATATTCACAATTGACTTTAAATTGAGGCTCTTTTTTTTTCTTCTCCTTCCCCCCATTGAGGGAAACTTCTTGAGTGATCATACACAGGCATCTGTGGTTTTGCAGATTTTGTTTTTATTGTGATTACTTGAGGAAATGTTGTGTTAGTAAAATATTTTCTGCAGGGTTATTTCATTGTAGTCCTTCAGTCATTCTGCGCGCTGCTGTATAAACAGGAGAATGTAAGTAGATCTGTTATTAGTCCACCGGTTGTCAGTTCGCTTTATTTGAATAGTCCATTGATATTTACATCACCCGAACCTTCACATTTAATACATTTATTGTTCTAACTGTAATAATGATTGTAAAAATATTTCTCGTACTAATTTTTTTTGCAAACTTTACTCGATACAATAACACTATGGCTCTTGGTTTTTTTCTTAAGTGGAAAGGAGACAAGGTAATTACCCTTGGGGCAATTAGAGAAAGGGGCTGAGGGAGTAGCAAAGTCATTTTCTAACCCAAACATCCTGGTCCGAGGGGCCGGAGTGGCTGGACAGCCTCCTGGAGGCCGCTCGGCTGGGCTCGCTGGGAGCCGTTCGCGGGGAAGCAGATCAGGGTTTGTTTTCTTTCTCTGGAGGCAGGCCTCTGAAACTTCTGCCAGATGAAGTGCACCTGAAACGCAGCAGCTCTCCCGGCACCGTCAGCAGAGGGAGTGATTTACTGTACGCGGCCAGGCGTGCCTGCGTGCATGAAATCCTTTAGTCAGCTTCATCACACTGTGAGGATCAGGGAGGGAGCCGGTTTGCTGGTTTTTCTGCAGCTTCTTGAAGGAGGCTTGAAAATGTTTGTGCGGATCTATAAACACGCACAACCCACATAGGGTTGTCTGCTTATTGCACTATGCAATATGCTGGCAGTATGCAGCGAAAACAAATAAACCTGCAACCAACTGAGAACATGTGAATGTGAGAAGCAAATGTAGCTCCTGTGGTGTGATCATGTTTTGGTGAATCTTTAATCTGAACTCTAACTCCGCATTTAGAATCTTGAAATCATAGTTTCCATTAAATGCTGCTTCTTTGTCATGTTTAGTACATTTTTGTTTCCTACTCAGGAAGATGAGGAAATATCAGAACTTTTACTTTTGATTATTTTGAAATCTCACACAACTACATAAATTGATAAGAATGTCACATTAAAGTTTTATTTCAGTTTTGTCTTTGATGGCGTTCCAGTCCAGTTGGCAAGGAGGCATTATGTGTTTAGTTGCTTAGAAAATGAATTAATTAATTGGTTATTTTTTAAGCAAATAGAGCAAATGTTTTCCTTTTGCCTAGGGGTTGAATTATTAGTAGCTTTGGCTGATCTTAGGATCCGATATTCATAATTTTTCCAATCACTGGTGCCTTTATTTAAAGTAAATGAATACAAAAACGTCCTGCTTCGGCTCAGAGGTAACTTTTCCCTCTATTTGTAGTCACTCTGTGGTGTGACTACATTACTGGGTATTCGTAATGCTAAATTCTCCTTTATTTAAACATGTAAGACACAAATAAACAAATGCATTTCAATAAAACTTTACACTGGAGTTTGCACGATTATAAATTTTGACACTAAGATTTTCATTTTTGTTGCAAACGTGTCTATTTCTAAATATTGGTCACCTGGTCTCATTAAAGACAAATAATCAATATCAATATGAGCCCTGAAACAACTATATGTGCTATTTTTAGTTCTCCAGTGTCAGAATTTATAGTTTTTCTTTGTTTTACACATTATAACAAACTAAATATCTGTTGGTTGTAAAATGATGTCTAACAATCAGTTAATTAATTGAGGAAAATAAATAATTTTTAAATGTGCTACAGTTTGAGCTTCGTTTTACAGAGAGGTTTATTATTATTTATTTATTATTTATTCAGGTTGCTTATTACTAGTACAGAGATCAGGTTATTCTAATTTTTGACACCACAAAACCTTGAAGGAAAACAGACTGTTGTGTTGATTTTGAACGTAGCACAAAATGAAAACACTAACTGCTTTATAAATGTTAATAGTAGCATAGAGCTGTAGTTGCAGGGCTCTGTGCTTCTAGCCTTGAAGGATAATAGACAAATAGACAGTAACCACTGAAGGGAATCTCGCTGTTTGGCACAGACATGCTTTGTAGAAAAAGGAAGTCTGTTTTAATCATGATGCCAAAATCAGTAGAATCGTGATTTGGATCAGTGAGTTGATGAATCAGGTAGAGAACAGTTCTGATGAGCAATAACTAAATGATTGACATCCAAAATTCACTGGTTTCATCACATATGATGCCCGTATTTGCTGGTTTTCTGTGTATCCTGTGATGGGAAACTTCAACCATTTCGGGTTTACGGCTGTTTGTCAATCAAAACAAGACTTTTTAAGACATCAAGTTAACTCTGAGGGACTTTATAGCAGTTAAATTAATGTTAATGTGTCACAAACATACATGAAAGCTGGATTTAAAGGCTGTAAAAGTACAGGATGTAACTAGCTTTCCTGTCAGTGCCGGGGCCTGGGCCGCCACGGTACAAAGAGTGCAGACAAACTTGATGTGGTCATCGAAAAAACAGCACAATAAAGGCGAAGGCAGCGGAGATGAAAAAACAAGAGCTCAAAGATTTTTGGGAGTGGCAACGGGGATTAAAGCGCAAGACGGCACTGGCACTGTCCTGCTCAGCCTGCGATCCAGTTGTGCGCTGGATCTGAGGATCACTCGGCGAGCTGAGTCCCAGTACTGACAGTACGGGCCAGAGAGCAGTTCAGAAGCTTAACGGCTTGTGAGTGATACCCATCAGGGAAGAAACGGGGCGGAAAGCCCTGCATAAAAATCCTACATGAAAAATTGAGCTTTGTGGGAAAGCGAAGGGGGGAAATGGGCGTTTTTTTGCATGTAAGGGAATCAAGCTGAGGCACAGTGAGCCGACTGAACGACAAATGTAATCCATTCATTAGTCATTCGAGTGGAGCCGATCCCCTCCCTGCTATAGTTTTTATGCGGCGTACATCTTCATCAGAGCTGTAGGGGGAGAAAGAAGGAGGTATTTGCATTCACGACTGAATGAGAATTAGTCTTGGCGTCGGGACAAGAATCTCTAATGAGCAAACACTGGATGACATCATTTTGAGGTTTGCAAGGGAATTAGCTTGATTAGAATAACCCTCCACTCTCACCTTGGCCAGGCGTCCAATTCCTCTGCAGCCGGCCTGTCAAAGCCTCTCTCAGCTCCTATACGCTTTCTTTGGGTTCTCCCCTCCACCCCCCCACCCAACACTGCGGTACGTTTAATGTGGAATTAAAGAAAAACGAGCGCCGGTGCTGACGTTTCGTTTAGCTCCGTTCTTGTTGAACATTTTTAGCTGTTAGCAGAGAGCACTTGGAGGAGGAGAGGAGCAGAGGGGGGGAGGTTAAGGTCTCGTTTATTTGTCATTGTGAGTTTGCACAGTTCCTTCTTTTGCAGAGGCTCTCCTAAAAACAACAATCCTCGCCTGCCAAGCTTCCTAGATAATTAGCGAAGCATTTCACACTCTGCAGAACATCTAAAAGGAAATGGAAAATTGACAAATTAAGCCTGGTCCATGTAGAGTGGGAGGGTTTTTCTTTTTTTTTTAATTCTCTGGTGGAGCTCCAACGCAGCACATGGTCACTCTAAAACAAGCTCACTGCGTAACTAAGTCCAATTTGCACCAATCAGTAGTGCTGTGGCTTTTTTAATGCCCCTGTTTTCATTCTTACAAGACATTTTTATTTTGAATCCATTAAAGCTAATTTATTTACACTTGTTTATCATAGAGACCTCATAACTGATTATAAGCACCAAGATAAGCGTGAGGAGAATGCGCTAAATGGCGTTTTAATGCAACCAGCATGTCTCAATTGGGATTTCTGGACAAAAGGAATGTTTTAAATTTGGTTACCGCATTTCCGGGATGGGTCAGACAGGTACTTAAAACACAATCAAACGCTAAGTCTTAAATGTGATCAAAAAAGCGCTCGGTTTGACTAAGTATTGATTGTGTAAACTTCTCGTTTGTGGAGTCTGTGAACGCAAAGAGCGCCAAGCAGTTCTCATTATTAGGTTCTTCGTAATTATTGCTGAGGAAAGTCCTCTGCGTGTGTTGTATTTGGCGTTTAAAGGGCTGCTGCTGATGTTGTTCTTTGCCTGACTTGACATTTTTTCCAGCAGCACTCACTAATGTGAAAGCTGGAACGATGTAAATGTGACGGGGAATTGAATTTTAGATGCGACAGCAGCCCTGCCACAAAGTCTACACACATGATTCATGTCAGTTGACTAACTGTTGCAGCCACATGACTGATCATACGTTTCTTTTCTGTTGTTCATTTTTGTTGAAAGATATTTTTAGAGATTCTCAAGTTATAGTATAATCTATCACATGGCAAAAACATCCCTGCCTTCGCCCTGAGTCAGCTGGGATAGACTCCAGCCCCCCGCGACCCTAGTGAGGATTAAGCGGTGTATAGATAATGGATGGATGGATGGAGATGGCAAAAACATGCAACTTGTAGCTTGGGCCACCCCTGAGAATGACTGTGTCAGAAAATGTAAGAAAAATATGATTATATGTGCACTGCAATAACATTTAGAGAAGTTTTTCTAGCAGTGTTTTATGTCCACCTTGAAAAACACAT
The DNA here is from genome assembly GCF_000690725.1 of Stegastes partitus. Taxonomy (NCBI): domain Eukaryota; kingdom Metazoa; phylum Chordata; class Actinopteri; family Pomacentridae; genus Stegastes; species Stegastes partitus. The sequence goes on from NW_007577825.1 coordinate 883,314, forward strand.
CTGTGACATCACAAAAGGGGAGTTCAGCCAAGTTAGCTCAAATTTATCAAGAAGAAAAAGCATCATAACACTACTTTTGACACAGAGGAGGTCGAGATTGTATATTCGTACAAATATGACAAACCACAGCTTTATAATTGTGATCCTGAACAAACAAGAATTAGTAGAAATATTGAAAATTTGCGAGAAATAAATTGTGTGAAGACAACCAGTGGAGAATTGAACAGATGTCTTAATGTGTCGTTGTGCTGCGTCTTGGTCTTTTTCTGTCACAAATTTCTCACAACTAGTATTGTTTGTTTAATGCAGGAGTGATGATACTAACCCATTATTGAGAGTAAAGCATGAGGATCAGCAGATATCTGTCATATCTTGCTCATCTAACAGATATTTCACGTTGCCACATTGGAGAGAGAGAGATGGGAGAGAAATGTGTGATTCAGAAATCTGCCATCATAACAGAAGACTTACTGTGAACAGTTTGTGTCTTTCTCAAGCTGAATCCTTTGACTGATCTGTGACCATTATGCCCACAGCCAGTCCTAGAAATTACAGCTGGTGGTGGAATCATAGCTGTGTGCACCAAAGGACCTAAACCAGCTATAGGTCTCAATAAGTCCTGAACTATGAACTAGATGTCCCATCCAAGACTCCATCTCTATAACTCTAGGAACATAACCCTCCAGTCTAACATGCACATGACAGTGTTTTGCATGACTGATGCAGCAGTAAATGCATGAAATCTACCTTTGCTGTTCGAAAAAGTGTGGATTTGATGTCATGTTAGGCTTGAGTTTGTGCAGCTTGAGGAGAAACTGTAAAATACGGGCCGCTGCTGTAGCTCAACTGGTTGAGCTGATCCATGTACGGGGGCTACAGTCCCCGACGCGGCGGCCATGGGTTTGAATCCCGCTCATGGCCCTTTGCTGCAATTCCTTCCCCCATTCTTCTCCCCCACTTTCCTGTCTCTCTCTCAACTGTCCTGTATAATAAAGGCAAAAAGGCCCCAAAAAAATTGTAGAATACGAAGTAATTATCAACAAAACACGAGTTTTCTGAATCACAGCTGCTCAGCCTCACTACCACCTATAACTGCACAGCACACAGAGGCAGAGATGTGATCTAATATAACCTCTTATGGGGGAAAAAAGCAACTTTAAGAGCAGATGCGTAATTTTTAATCTGAATTTCTGCCTTTATGTCTCATAAAATGTATAAAACTGTGCATTAACTTTTCAAAGAATAACAAGTTTTTAGTGTAAATTTAGTGCTTGCAATTTTTTATGGTAAAGTTTTTGCAACACTTATGTAGCCTGCACACACACTGCTTGTACAAAGTGGACAGAAATACACACAAATGTGACATACCGCACACACGTACATACATACATACCCGCCCTCCCGTTGATTCTGCTCACCACACCCCGTTCAGTCAGTCCCACAGGCCCGGCCCATCGCGGGGAAACTGTCACTGTGTCCACTGCAGCACTCTGGAGAGTTGAACTTGACTGAAACATATGTCTTCAATTTTAATAGCTCTCCATTCCCCCAGATGGCCTGGAGAAAGAGAGGGGGGAGGTGGGGGGGAGGGGTTGCCTGAGAAGCTGCGTTTCATGTAAGAATAATTTGTGCTAAGTAGCTGGGCGATCTGTTTGTTACGCTAGAGCTGACAGTTTGTTTATGTTTCTTGAGGAGTATGATGGATGGGGCAGGAGTTGATGCTAATTAGACTAAATTGTTGCGAAGAATGCCGAGGGTCTGCACTGCACCGCCGAGGCCAGTTTCCATTGTTCCTGCATCTTCGCACTTTGGTCGTAATTGAATGGAGCTTGGGCCCATTCATCATGGCGGTGGGCGACGAGGGGCCGGAAGCAAACGACTGGACCTGGACGGGGCAGTCTGAGCAGAGGGACGTGATGGCAGCAAGGCTGGAGGGTTAAAAGATGTCACTTTTTTTTTCTTCTCCCAGTTCAATTAGGACAGACACAACCTGACTCCAACTGGCCATGAAATTAATGTTTACCCAATGAGTGGTGACCAGGGAAGATTAGCAGCTCCTGAACTCCTCCCCTCCAGCCTGACGGACATGGTCAACTGCAAAAGATGGCCATTAGGGAAAATGTCACTGCCTGTTAAAGTGCTGGAACCGTGTCATGCCCAGTCTTCAATCGTTCACGCTACAGTATTTAATTCACAACGATTTAAAGTGTTGCAGTCAAAGGATTAAACCTAACAGTGCCTATTTGCTGCCAGAAACTCCTAAATATTTGTTTCGCTATAAGATGTTTTTTTTTTAGTTTTCTTAAAGTTATGCAACATATATTACTTATTTCAATTTAAGTCAGCTTAAACTACATTGCTTTCATTTGCAGGCCTTTTAAGTTCTCATAAAAATAATGTACGACTAAGTTCAAAACCCCAAGCAACGTGTTTTTGTTTGTTTGTTTTGTTCCGTTCACATTTTTGCTCACTGTGGCCTCATTTTTCACTGCAATATAAAGTTCTCCACCTCTGGAAACGGCACAACCATGACTAGAGAGAACTAAAAGAAAAAAAAGAAAAAAAAACTAAAGTTGCATTTGTTTGATAATCTATTTTACCAAAAAAATTAAATCAACATGTGCATTTTTTGTGCCCACAGGTGTTACTGATACTGGAAAAAGAATTGGTGACCCTACACAGAATATTTAGTTGGTGTCCATATTTCCCCCCATCTGCTCTGTTTAAACACAGCCTGCAGTTCATCCCAGTTCAGCCGAGCAGTCTCAGATTTTTGTCATGTCACTGTTAGTCATAGCCGACTCACTGACGGCTTTTGCGTTCCGCAGAGGAGCACACGATCTTTTATTCTTTACAGAACCCCTTTCGTGCAAACACTTCATTTTTAGCTAACTTTGAAAGGAGACATGTAGAAAAAAGTGATTTCAATAAAACATCCCAATTTTAAGGTTAGTTTTTGGTTAATTTTCCATTTTTTAAAAACCATTTCTGGCTGTAATAAATAGTGTAATTTATGCTTTTTAAAAAAGAAAAACAAAATGGATTCAAATTCAAATGCTGGAGCTCAGCTGGGATTTAGAGGGTTAACAAGCATCACTGGCAGTCAATTAAATAATTAGGCAGGCATTATTTTGGTAAGCAGTGAATTAAGTCAGTCATCTTTTCCACGCAAAAATGCCAAAAGTTTTATAGTCTGTAGGTTCTAAAGAGGGCCTTGCTCCTTTTCGTAGCCTTACATTAGAGTAAACTGACTTTCTTTAGGATTTGAGCAAAACAAGATATTATATACTGCATGTGCAATAGTCACATCCCAGCATGTACAGTGTGAATTACAGCAAATTAACTCCAACACATCAGACTGCAATTCTTTCTTTCTGCTTGACACAGAAAGAAAACTCACACGGTTCTCATTTTCTACAACTAATCTGCTCGAGAAGTGCATCTGATAGAATGTAATTTACTCTGATTTAAGGACTCTTGGACGCACTGAGTTCTTTGCTTTTCACTGTATTCTGTCGACATGCAGACTCCACATGCGCCGAACGAAATGAGCGAGGAACACCGAAAGGGAAGATTTGATTTCAAAAAGAAATGCAATGTCAGTTGTATGAAAATATTTCAGCGACATAAAGGATGACGCTGACCGAAAACTGGCACTCTGTCGGAAGTGTTTTGCAGTTGTTGCCACCACGCAAGACAACAAGACAAATTGTTTGACCGCTCGACTCAGCACCACAAAGCTCCGTATGATGAATGCAACGACAGATCTGAAGCCATCCAGAGCAAAATAAAAATTATTTTGGGGACCTTTGCCAGTGAGAAAGGGTCCAAATGGCTTCTTTTCAGACTTATAAAAAAAAAAAATCATTTTTTGCACAGATTGTCTCCTCGACAAAATCACCAGAATCATTCTAGAATGATTAATTCTTCCCAAATAGAGTTAGTTCAGTCATCTGGTGAAAATCTGTGTATTTTTTCATATCACAGTTTACACTGCAGAAAAACAAAATATCACAATGTCAGTTTTTCCAGCATCACGCAGCTGCAGATATTATCATATAATAATACTGCTAACCATGATGGCGGTCAGTACGTGTTGACCGCCCTCCATATGTTTCCTGCTCTGTTTGCATGTAGCTCCCTACTGTAAGCCCATCTTTCTCCTCCATGTTTATTTTTTCTCATTTGCTGTTTTTTTTTACTGCCGGAGGAATCTTTTGAGAACAAGGAAACACCGTCACACATGCTCTTGGCTCAAAAACTAACGCGATTATGTGTACGCTCGCTTCTTCTGTCTTCCTGCCGTCACATACAGCTGACTGACAATATTTCAGTCGTCAAGCAATTTAGGAAGGAGAAGCGAACTCGTGCGTTGGAGCCAAGCGAACATATGTGCGTATCCCACATTGGAGCTCTTATTGAGCGCCTGGCATGTTGCACTGAGGCTGACAATACCCCATACTTGACCCTCGCAACATGTCCAGTGTTTAGCACCCTCGCCCGGCTAGTTCCTCCTCCGAGAAACAAATCTGACACTTCATCTGCAAGTCATTAACCCTTAAACACTTGCAGCACAACAATGGTGTAAACAGAATGGCATTGTCACAGTTTCTGCGAGTACATGTGTAAAGTCGTGGCTAACAGAGAACAGAGCAGGCGGCGCATGTTCAGCTTCATGCTGCTTTGACAAGGATCTGGCCCTCCTGCATGTGGCCTGCTTCGGCTCGGGTGGTTGACCTCCAGAGTACCTCGTGCATTTCTGAAATTTTCTGTACAACTTCTCCCCTGCGACTTTAACAGTCTGTTCAATATAGATAAAGAGTTATTTTAATTGTTTTTCATAGCGGTGTAGGAATGAGCTGCTTTTTCAGGGCTGATACTGATCTGATATTTGAAACTGATGTACACTTTGCAGGAAAAATGAAAAAACACAAACTCCAGCAGAAAACTTTGTTGCTATGCTATAGCTCATGAGGCATAACGAATCAGATCGTGCCGTAGCGGGACGTTGCTCAATACCACAGACTGATATTTAAAGAGAAAGAGCTGCACAACCAACACACTTTGGCTTTAAACAGAACATACTGATAAAAATGCTCAATATTGGAGCCACTAATCAGCCAAACTTGTTACGAGTGTCTTTGCATGCTTTTGCCCATCATTCCATTCGGTTTAGCATGCCAGGGGTCACGTCAGCATCGGACACAAGGCTTTTATACACTAGTTCTGTGCAGCCGGAACAACAGATTCCCACCTACAGGGAGATTAGAATTTTAGCTGAGACAGTTTAAACTTACCTGACCTCCATGTTTTTAGACTTTGGGATGAAATATGAGCACCTAGAGGAGTCCTATGTGAACATGGGGGCAAATTCCACACATTACAGTTTATCCCACTACAAAGTGCTACAACACAGATGACATACGCAATCTTAAGGGTTTCTTTTCATCTTGAATCCAAATTTTATAGCTTTTAGGAATTGATATGTTTATTTTTCATGTATTTACTGTTCAAAACTTAACCTGTTTTTTTTAATATATTGAAAGTAACATCTTTTATTTTTCAAGATTCAAGATTTATTTATCATTTCTCTGTGCATCCATGAACCCAAAAAATGAAATATCGTTCTCCCCTGCCGGCATCAGTACCACAGAAAAGACAACAATCAAGACTAGGTTAAAAAAGTAAGAGAATATGTAATAAACAGAAATTATAAACATGCAAACACAATAGTGGAGCAGAAGCCAGAGCACAACGTCTTAAAGGGCTCTAAACATTTAAATTAGCAGCATGGTGTATCAAAGAGCTGATGCAGTTTTGTAAAGTTATCATGTGAAGAAGTTTTCACGTCATACTTTAAAATCAGCATTTCAGACACAGCAGTTTATCTCTTTAATGTAGTAAAAACACCTTTTGACAATTGCTCATAAAGAGCCTATCTCAGCTTGTTGCATGAAGATAAACTCAAACGTTTACAGTATTTTGCGTTCGAGGTAGAAAGACGGCGACTTTTTTTCCAGTTGAGAGAGAATTTCAGGCTTTAAAATAAACAAAGCAAAATCTCCGTCACCAATAGGCCATAAAAAGGCCAAAGCGGCTGATGAAAGTTCTGTACGCTGAGAGGAAAACTTCCTTCTGCTCGTGTGCCAGAGCTGTCAGGTCAGGGAGCCCCTTTTCTTGGCTTGTTAAGAAGACACGTCGTTATATCTTGCGGGTGTGATGCACTGTGGTTTATTGAGGCTTCTGTCAGTGGATATACGGCTGAATCTCCTCCTCCTCTTTCTCCATGTTAGCTCCTTACATGTCAAGGCCTCGAGAAAGACAAGGGACTGACACCGAAACCTGACATTTAAAGCTTTAAATAACATTTCCCTGCAAACTCGCCAAACTTGTCTTCGCATCTGCAGTGGAAATGGCTCAGCGTGACTTAATGTTTTTGATATTTTGGCACTTTCCCTGGAATATGGAAAATATACAACCAAACAATGAAATGGTGAAGTGCAAGGTGCATTGCCAATGCTTATTTTTGTTCAGTGGTGTCAGAGCGACTTACCAAGGATTTTTCCTTAAACTGTGTTCATGGAGAATTAAATGTTTAGAGCTGCCGTCTGTGAAGCTACACCAGTGTCCTCGTTGGCCTTTCTGCTAAAAATATCTGTCTGAACAAAGCCGCATTGTCTCGTCTCCTTTTAGAACGCACACGAAATACATGAGCGATTGTTTTGATTTTTTTAGGAAATAAATATTTTTAAAAAGCTTTCACATTTAAATGCACGTATAATGGACGAGGAGCCGATTCTGTATGGGTGGGATGTGGGTTTAAGGATTTCAAGGATGGGGGGCAGAATGAGGGGATAGAGAGAGGAAGCGAGTTAGCCTCGGATGGGCGAGAGTGAAACCTGAGCATGATTGAGTTAGGGGGGAAAGGAGACAGGAGCCCCGAGGCTGCCAGTCAGATGCTGTGTGTGTGTGTACACTCGGCGCTCTTGTCATGCTGCCCTGTTAGCATGGGGAGATTGTGATGGAGTTATCTGGCTTGGCCCTGAAAACGGCTTGTCATCTTGTGTATACACAAGGAGGTAGCGTTAGTCTGTGTGTATGCTTGTACGGTGCCAGCAACATTACTCACTGGCCTTTTGGGACACTAGCAAAGCCTCGCCTGGTTCCTTTCCCTCTCCGTGGAAATATACTCTCTGCATCCTCTGAATTCTCTGAAGATGAAGGTTATACAAACAGCGATGGAAATTAGGTCTTAGAGGGTTAAACTATTACCTTTCTTGTGGGATTCATCCTCACCTGCTTTTCAAATGGTCTGTGACACGGCTGGAAACGGGAGTGAATTAAAGTGGCCCACATGAAAACGAGCTCTCGCTGTTACCAAAAGCTTCGCTAATGTCACTTTTGTTACTATTAAGAATACGCTCTTTAAGCTCCAGATTTTTTATTTTTTTTATTTCTACCTTTCCCGTCTTGCAAGATGCTGTTTAAACTGTGGGGGGAAAAAAAAATAAAAAGTGTCCCAAACTGAACGCAGTACGGAGCCCCTGCTTCACACTGCACCAGCACTAAGCAAAAGCAGATGTTATAAAGTTTACAGAAATCAGAACATTATTTTCCTGTTTCCATTGCATTCTTCTAAACACTTAGTGAACAAGCTTTGAAGTCACCCAAGAAATCTAGTCTGCGGGAGAAATGATAGGATCTCCTGGAGCAATGGAGCCGGCGAGGGGGGGAGTCTGAGCCAGGGAGGAGGAGGAGCCTCGGAGGAGGGGGGGAGGTGATGAAGAATAAACTTTTAATGTGTAGATTCTACTTTTCTCATACGACTTTAGCTTCTGATCGGTTAGCATGTCCTCAGCTTTCTCTTTTTCCTGGATGTGATGTGGGATGCAGGGGGAGATAAGTTGTGTTTAGGCAGGTCTGATCATAACAGCAGATAAATCCCACCGACTGTGTTAGATAGCCTCACCGCGGCGTGCACCGCTGCCAGGAACCCGCATTAGCTCTCTGTAATGCATAGCCAATTCTATAATAAACCTTCCAACTACATGAGTAATGTGGCTGCCTGGCAGGCATGTCCATTGAAAGCCTTCACAAAAGTCCTCTATCATGCATCTATCTTGCACCTATCCTGCATTAGTGCTGCCTGTTCCTTCCTAAACGCTCTCAGATAACCAAACAGCCGTGTTGTTGTAACGCAAAACGTGTGTGTCTTGATCAAAGTGGTCGCAGCATCGTTCCCTACAGATAAATACATACAATTCTCATTTTGGAAACATTTTTCCTTGAAGGGATCGAGACGCAGCCAAGCAGCAGTGCAGCAAGCTTTCAATAAAAAGTGTGACTTCTAAGATGGCTACATCTGCAGCGCATTAGAGTTCAAGCACGCTCTCACAGGTTAACTAACTCTTCATGTTACCTCGAGTGACTGAGTCTCCTGAGAAGCAAATGGATTGCAGTGCAAAGCGCACCGACGAGCTTCGCCGTCTCAGGATGCATTAGACTTCAATGTCACCATCACTTGGTTTTGATTTAACTGTGCAAATCACCCTTGTTACCATGTATTACGAGCGCAGGAGGATACGAATACCTTGTCCCTCTCCTCCAGCGTTCTAAGCCAATCTGCCTCCTCTCAGCCCTTGTTGTACGATAATACAATGTGGCACATGAATCATACACACAATGCATGTCTTCATCCGACCTCTACAGACAGGACCTCACAGGACAGCCACTTTGGCGTTTCCTGCTCTCTCATCTTCAAGGCTTAGTAGAGACATGCACTCCCTCTCTCTGCGCATAATTCAATAGAGAGTTTGACAATCACAATTAGGGCGAAGGCAGAGTAGCCTGGCAGCTTTCCTTTGGTAATATGGAATTACAAAACCGTGCCCATTTACCCACCCACATGCGGTGGGTCCATGCGGTGATGCATCTTTGTTGGGCTTGACCCAAAAGACCCCCCCTCCGCAAAACAAAGTGCCTGCAGAGAGCTCTGGAAGATTGCCAGCGTGGATTGCCACTGAAAACCCATGAGAACTTCTCCGGGGCCGGGAGCCTTAAAGATTTCTGCATGTGTGTGAGTAGGTAAGGGGTCTACCTCAGAGTCTGATGGGAAGGGAAAGGATGATGTATATGTATAAAGTAGACCTGCAGGTATTTCCGTCTAAGAGGCCTTTTTTTTCTCCTCTTTGTTTGCCTTGTTTCTTCTCCACACGCTCCATTGTTTTCATTGGCTGCTCCGGCGATGATGCTGCAATGCTGGAAAACGGCTGGTGTGATTTTTACAGGAGGACAGGGAACATGGGTCATAAAACTTGCCTCTATTTTCCACAGCCAGAAAAAAAAACTCGTCCCCCCTCCCTCCACCTCCTCCTCCCTTCACCTTCCCTGTCAAAGCACAAGACCTCTGTGGGAAGTCTGTAACGTACGAAGATGTGCGCAACACAAACGCACACTTTTCTGACAAGGAGGTCGAGACGCTGGCGAGGGCTCGTCCACACACCGCAAGAAAACACACAGACCGGCGGTTTGTGACGCGATGTCAGGACCCGAGTATTTTTCTGTGATTCTAGTCGTTTTGCTGCTGTGATAGGCAGTGAGGGGAATTTCGGGGGAATCGTAGAACAACAAGCAGACATCCTGGTCTCGGCTCCCCCTGGGAAGGTGGAACCCTCAGCGTTCCTCCCCCAGACATGAGCTGCCTCACCCATCCAGACAAGGGAGGCTGTCCATCTTCCTGCCCTCCTGAAAGCCCTGTTTTTACATACACATTAGATGGCCTTTGCTGTTGCCCTTCTGAAAACCAAACTAAAGTTGGTGCCTGCTTGTTAGAGGCTTAAACGCTGTATCCGGTTGTTGATTTAACTCCCAAAAACTCATCTCCGTGCTTTAAAGGATATATTTAGACATTTTATTTCCTTGAAAATAATCCCTTTCTGCCTCAAAACTTCCTCTAGAATCTACATCTTACACTCCTTTCTCTCTACTAAAGGCAGCTCGAGCACACCAGCTCACTGAAAACTTTGCTCAAACACTATAAAACTACCCTAAACAATGACTGTGGTAATATTTGAGATCTTTAGCCATGCATGTTTGAACTAAACATCAGTTCTGAAGAAGGATCACATTCATCCAGGTAGCTGCTTGGTTCCTTCAGTTTGTTCTGTATAAAATCCCAGATCCTGAATCCGTGTTTTTGAGACTGACATTGGTGCGCTGTAGCTTCGAAGTGGAAATACTCGTTCTGTTTATGTCTTCTAGTGGATAAAAACACCATACAGACATGTTAAGAAGAAAAAAATATAGTTTTTACTGGAGGGGGACTTTAAAAATGCACCCAAATTCTAAAAGACAAACTATTTTTGACTGATTACTAGTCAGCTCAATGGATGCTCGCTTTACTTAAATCTGCTTTTAAAATGAAATGAAACAAATGAAACAACAAAGGTCATTTTTCCTTCTACCATCTGCAATATTAGGCTATGCTACCTCACTAAGACTCACTAAAGTGTATAGTCAAGCTGCTTGAACTCCTCTTTTTCTAACCTGATCTCACAAAAATTCCATTTCTTTACAACTGGGTATGTTTTGAAGGAAACACATTTAGCAGGATTACATTTATATGACTCAACGTATCTTATCTAGCCATTTATTCTGTAGTTTTTGTGTTGTTCCTTCTCTGCCAACCAATCATTTATTAAATGAGAGGGACTCATCACCCTGGGAACCCAGAAAATAGAGAAAAAAGCTTCCGATAGGTTGTGAAGGGATCATATTTTAACTCAAGCTGTGCCATTTTCCTAAACCTAAACACATAGCTGTTGAACCTAACAAAGCTTCTACAATCGTAGCAAAAGTGTCGACTAAAGCGGGACGCTTTCCAGGACCGAGCCAAAAAGTGAGCCAAAAACTGAAAGTAAACAACGAGTGAAACCGAAACTTGGCCAGAGTGGCCCCACATGGGTAATACGGTTGTTTTAAAATGAAGTGAGCCTTATTTTTAGGAGGCAAGGTTGCAGTCTGAAGCCCTAGATGGTAACCATTCCCATTTGCTTGACCTCAGCCACAGGTCAAAGTGACCAACGGGGGATTTCTCTCCTGTCGTGTGTGTGTGTGTATATGTGTGTGTGTGTGTGTGTGTGTGTACCGGCCTATTTAGGATGTACATACTAGTCAGACGGCTGCGACAGGAAACCTCTTCCGCCGCATGCTGTTTCTGGGTGTGAAGGAGGGGAAAGCACGGGGTGAAAGATGGCTCTGCAGGACCCGAGCCAAGCCATGAAAGTTTAAGTAAATATGGGAGAGGGTGGGATAACCCTGGTGGTCTGGGGTCCCCCCCTTTCTCAGTTGATGTTTTCTCTCTCCTCTGCCCTTGTTTGGACAACAGTGTGCGGTGTTGTATGATGCCCCAGTGGCCCAGCGCTCTGCTTGAGAACACACTACTGTATATTCACAACGCTCCGACCGATGCACTCAGAGAAGTTGGCCGAGTCAGGAGGAGGCACTCTAATGTGGCAATGTTCACACTTTTTTCCTTTAAAGTTTCCACCTTAACGTCTAAGCAAATACAACTTTTGTGCTTCTTCAGCCTGTGATGATTCCGGTCGGGGGCAGACTCACGAGGCGAATAAAAATTTCACACATTAAACGAGAGCGGCGCGTTACCCAACAGCAGACGTATTCTTGTGTATTTTTAGCAGCGTGCCATGCGATCGGTGTCAAACATAATTCATTTCTTGTCTCTGTCCAAAAAACACTAATGTCGAGTGTTATGTTTTCCACTTTAGTGCACCATTTTCGACTTTTAAAACAGCTCATGCGTGGTAAACATCTGAAATTAGTTGCTGCTGAAGAATCTATTCACACCCAGCATTCCAGCCTCAACGTCCAACTGCTTTTGTGCGTAATTAAAAGCAGACCAATTTGCTTCTCAAAAATTTAACACCATGTTTTTGCTTTGTGTAGCCGGGCCTCGGGATTGCTCGGCGAGGCTGAGAACTCATGCATCCCTGTGCCGCTCATTAGCGCTGTCTTAAGGTATGTTGTTGTGGGCATCTTCCCACATGTGTTAGCTGCTCTGTGTGCGAGTATTATTGCTGCGTAGTAATTTATAAAGTGGCTCCGATGATTACTTAAGTAGTGGAGAGAGCTATGTTTGAACGAGCATGTGTGAGCTGTACCAATACAGCAATGAAAAAATACTCAATTGCAAGTAAACGTACATAGCTATTGGTAGGAACGTATGGTTAAAGTGCTAAAAGTACTGATTTAGTCCCTCTGGCTGATATTTTATTATATATGACATGATTAGATTGTTAATTGTGGAGCATCAGTGTGTTCCTGCTGTAGGTTTGAACTACTTTACATACAGTTTCACAAGCAGGGACGGCGGATAAACTTATCTGGTGATGATTAATGTGGGAGCAAAGAAGAAAAATAAAGCTCTGATGCACGTATCAGTTTTCTGTTTTTGGGGTTTTTCTCTAATCTTTGATTTTTTGGTAAGACATTGGGTCATTTGAGTGTTTGTTGAAATAACAAAGTTAAGAGGGAAAAAAATCACTACTGGGTAGAGCCGTCTCATAGACATCTGAAACGAGACGCCAACTACACGCTGCGTTTTTGTAGGAAGCCAAAAAGTTTGGAAACCAGTGTTTTAATAAGAAAGTGTTGTGATTTAGAAGTTTGTTATGTTAGCAGCTGTGTCAAATCTTCATCTTAAAAGCGACTAAAACCCTCGGATAAATGTAGAGGAGGAGAAAGTACAATAGTTCCATCTGAAGTTTAACGGACTGGAAGTAGAAAATCGCATAAAATCCAAATACTACCTCAAAATTGCACTGAAGTACAACACTTGAGTACTTTCCATGACTGTGGATGAGTTTAGCCGGACATGAGGACGATGCTGATCATCCTGATGGGACTGAGTTGCATCAGTTCCGATTCTGTCTTTAAATCAGGTGTTTTCATTTAACGAAGGCCTCTATGTATTTACATAGTCTGGTGAGTTGACAAGCTCTTGTGTCTAGTTTTGGCTTTTCAAATTTCTAGATTATTCAGAATGACTAAATTGGAATATGACTGAATTTGTAAAAGACAACACAGTGTTCTCCGTTATCTGTTGATTTGAAGGCCCTTTTTTCAAAAAAATGTCAGGATTGTTACTATGATAATGATCTTACTGATGATAGCATGCTAAATATCACATGGAAGGTGTTTGATGCCAGAGAGACTGTCTTCTGTCTGACAGCTTTAGATGTTATCTCAACGTACACGATGACATTTTGTTGTTTTCAAACTACGTCAATCAAAAGTTTTTGCAAGTTTTCCTACAATCCAGCATGCTTTATTTTTGCCAAATGTTTGTATATTTAAGGAATGGGAAATGATAAGAAATGCATTTGGTGTTAAACATGTTGTCCTTTTATTGTAACATTAAAAAAACTGCAAATGTTTAAGCAGTGCATCAAACTGAACAACTTTCATTTTACTGGATTTATATTGAAGCTCACAGTTATTTTATGTTGTAAAAATTAGACCCATGTTTTTATGTTTTTAACCATGGTGAACACCTGGACAATGTCAAAATGTCACTAGTTTGCATTGAAGGTATACACGTGAGCCGTTCCTTTACTTTATAACGTGATGTGGTGGCATGAAGAGTGTAACATAGGAGCATGAAGCCCAACATGCCGTTTTCACTTACTTCTTGCAGAGATCTTTATTTAAATACCGCCGTCTGCTTTGCCACTCAGCTGCTTTTAGGATCATTTTTGTAATTCCTTCGACATTTCCATGGATGAATCAGTCTTTTTGGCTTTGACGGTTACTTTGCATTCTGTCCACTGCAGCCGCATGATTAAAATTCATCATCGGACTCGTGAAATATCCCTCCCGTGTGGAAATTCTCCATCGAGCAGGTGTGCATGCCTTGTTGAATCTTTCCCACCATGATTAAACCGGTATGTTTTACATTACGGTGTGTTTTTTGGCTCCCCCGCCGTCAGGAGGTTCTGTGTGTATTCATTCCGAACCCGTTGCCGTTTCTCTTTTCATGTGTTGCTGCTGGGCCGAGGATCTTAGCTGGGAGCTGCTCGGCCTGAAACAGCCAAAAGCTGGACTGCAGCTGTTTACTCATTGTCTTCAGTGTGAACTCGGCACACCTTGGATTCATAATGATAGGAACATCTGATAGGACGAGTGAGTTAACAAAAACGTCTGCTTTCTGTTTAAAGACGGAGATAGGGAAGTGTCTTGGGATTCTACGAGTAGCACTACATAACATCCTTAAAGAACACACAGATGCACAGATAAGCTTCTTACTGCTGCCTACAATGTCATTCTGAATGCATAGTGTATGTTTGCAGGCTTTATTCCAGGCCTGGAAAAGTAATGGAAAATAGGAAATATCAAAACCATTTCAGGTAAAGTATTCATGATGTTTATAGATTTCCTTTAAAGCAGCTGAGTACTTTAACATTAGTTTTTTTGGGGGGGCTTTGAAAGGTCAGGCCACCTTTTGAAGGCACAATAAACCAAAGTCACATTATTTTTTATTTTTTTTCATTATTCTTACATGAGCCACAAATCAAAATCCAGAGTCATTTGAACCAAAAATCTGTCAGAAAATAACATTTTAGCGCAAGTTCAGACAGAAATTGGCCGTGGAAACTGCACTGTCTGTCCAGAAATAGCAAATCAGAAAGGAAGAGAGTATGAATAGCAACCCATAACCCATCCTGAACTCTACCCAATTTTCAGGGTGTTCCTAATGCAGCGACGGCCCTAAGTCTCTATAGCGGCGGCCCTGAAACCTCAGCTCTAAATCTGATGGGTGGATGTAAGACGAGACGGACGGTAGAATAACAGAACGTGCACTTTGTTCACCCCCAGCCTGCAGTAAAAAGCTCAGAGAATTACAGAGTGAGAGACAGTTTAACTCTGGGTCGTAAATATGTGTTTGGAACATTTTCGCTTTTTCCCTCCCTCCGCGCTTCTCCTGTGACGTCCCTGTTACTATGCTATATGGAGGCTTTAGTGTGTGTCTGTGCGACTATAGTTTGTCGAGACGTTTTACTGTTTTGCGGTACATATGTTTACTGCTGCGCTTCTTTTTCTCATGAAGCCTTCCTGCCTCTCTCCTTCAATTTGCGCATGGCAAAACCAGCGAAAAATGCCAGGAAGTTGAAATATTGTTTAATTTTTTTCTGCTCGACTGAGGTGGAAAAATTGGATAAGGCGCTAAATAAATCACGCCTTTTAAAAATCTGCAACAGATGAAAACATCAAGAATACATAAGGAGACAGCAACATTCCTAATATGTATATATAATGTAATCTACAAAAAAAAAAATGGCACATTATGAGGTCTGGCCTCTCTTTTAATTGCGTCATTTCGTTGCACCCTTCTTCTTCTTCTTCTTCTGCAATGATTTAATGTCACCCAGCTAGAGAATTGGCGCCACCAGCTGTTTTTCTTGATGCTGGAGTTTGGAAATTAACACATGCGCTCTGTTTCCCTGATGTCTGTCTCTTTGTCATGTGTGTTTACAGTCATCTTTTCCCTTCAGGCAGCTTCTCTCTTTCTGTCCTTCACTCTCAGACACACACCTAAACAGACAGTGTGTCTA
>NW_007577825.1:899822-922279 GCF_000690725.1 Stegastes partitus
TGTGTGTGTGTGTGTGTGCGTTATTTGCTGTAGGAGCCTTGCTGTTGTTAGTAGCCCACCTTGTAGCATCTGCCATTCATTTGGAGTAGAAGACAAACACACTGATGAAAATGACTCAGACCACAATTTCTGTCTGGATTTGTCTCTTTCTACTCACTTCCTGACTCTATTTCTGCATCCTTCTTTTATGCCCCCTTTCTTTCTTTCTTTCTTTCTTTCTTTCTTTCTTTCTTTCTTTCTTTCTTTCTTTCTTTCTTTCTTTCTTTCTGGGGGGTTACACAAGTAGCAAACAGCCACTTTCACCCCACTGTATATGTACATATATATACTGCATTTTAAACATATGTTTGCGCGGCACATGGACCACATTTCAAACTCCAGCTACATCTCCACAATTGAATTTTGCTTTGTTTAAACACACTCTCTGTGAGGACCGAGATGTAAGCGAGTGTATGTGCGGTGCATCTGTGTTTGATTTTTCTACATCTGACATGTGGAAACTTGAGGGGTAACGATCAAAATGCAACTTTGAGGAATTTATCGGTGACTTTCCAGGACTATTTGTTGTCCATCAGCTCCAAAGTGAATCGATAACTGTTGCTGTTTCTATATTCAGTACGTTACAGATCAGGCAGGGTGGCCTTGTTGCACGTTTCAGTCTCTGTAACAGCCTCATATTAACACCAAGACATTTTTTTGCTCCTGTCTTTCTTTAACTCAGTGTCGGCTCATTTTTCACTGAGATATGAAGTCCTGCTCATCTGTGGAAACAAAACAACCACGATCAAAAGGAGACAGAACTAAAAAATGTTTTTTGTGCAGTGTGACACAGTTAGAATACCATAAATCATTAAAAATAATAATATGGTTGATATTCCTTGATTGTTTATTTAACAAAATAACCAAAATAACCTCGCCTCAACATTTTCCCTGTTGCCAACACGGGTTACCGATCCTGGAAATAAAAACTTGACTTGCTATAGACATGTAATAGATACTGAACTACTTACATTTTTGATTTGTTTTCCTTTGTCTCGTATTTGCACAACACAGCCTACAGTTCAGCCGAGTTCAGCTGCAAATTCCCAGAATTCTTGTCAAGTGACTGTTGGTTGCACTTGTGTAAAAAATGGCTATTTGTTTGCCTTGAAGAGCACAAAATTTTTTATTTTTAACAAAATCTAGCCAAAGCGGACGATTAATTTTTGGCAAAATTTTTAATTCTTTAATTTATAATTGATTTTGATAAAGTATTGTGATTTCAACCTTGGTTTTTGCTAATTTTCTCGCTGACAGTTACACACAGTTAGTTCAAGGACAACCTGAAAATCTGGATGTTCTCTCTGTTTCAGTTTCAGGCTTAAAAATGGTGTCAAATTTTTTTTTGTCTTTCAAACTCGTTGGCAGTTTTTTAGCATTCAGGGGGTTAAAGGAACGCTTACTTCTGGGTCCACAAGCACAAGAAACACGAGCAGTCAGACAGGTTGTAAACAAATCCTCGTTTTAACTGTATTATCCAAACCAAATTAGCATCTTTTCATCTGACCGCTCCCGTTACTTCCCAGAATCCACTCTGTTGTAAAGTGTGTCTGGTAAGTAAAATGTTATCATAAAACATAAAAAAAGATGGCCAAAAGTATGAAAACAAGACCCAGGTTTTCCTTCAAACAATGGGAGGCCTCCTGGTGAACTGTAAACACGTTCATCTCTCCCAGATGTAGATGAGGAAATCCACATTTTCTAATTACACCCGGCGTGACGTGGGAGTCGAAGTACTTTCCTCTAGATCTCGTACCTGGATTCTTTTATGACATGATGGAGTAAGGTGGGTGGAGAGTGGGGGAAGAGGGTGAGGTGAGGCTGGGTGACAAGGTGTTGAAGTGGAACAGCCCACAGATCAGCAGGGTGGACACCTGCCCCCTGGAGCAAGTGACCCAGAACACTGCAAATCCGTCTTCACACAGAGGACACAAATGCGCAAGAACACGCACACACACACCGACACAAGATGTTTTCTCGTGTCGGGCTAAAGCTCCTGAAAGCGTGGTTTCCGATATTTAGTAGCTCCATATACAAATAAGTATTCATTACAGCGCTGTCAACAAAAGCGGAACTGCAACCAGTTGAAGGAGAAAAGGCAAAAGCACAAGGTTACAAAGAATTAGGCTAAAAATCAAAGTCAACAAATTTCGCGGTTTTCGCTGGAGCTCAAATGTTCCACTTAGAACAAATATCATGCACGCCGTCGTTTTCAAACCAGAGTGGTGATTTCCACTTTTTTTTTTTTTTCGTTCACTTCTCAGTGCAGGCTTTGATAAGATAATGGGAGCAGTTGCACAGCGAGTGTGTTCTGAAGCACCTGACCCTTAAATAGGTGCTGAGTGGAGGGCCTAGGCCGGGCTGCAGAGACGTGCTCACGCTCTGTTGACTTAAGCATTCAGACCGAGCCATCAATCATCCGAGTGTGACGGCTCTGCCCCTGAACCTCAGCATACTTTATCTGCCAGCAAAGCCTCCCTGCTCAGTGTGTGCATGTAACAACCAGCCCCGGTTTGAAGGATCGCGTCGGTATCTCCCTGCCGTCTTGCAAAATTCCGTTTTTCTCACAAGCGGCCGCGCACACACACCTCGTTTTTCCTTTCACCAAAAAGGCTGGGAATTGGTTTTAAATCCTTCCTTCCTACTTTTGCAAAACCACCGAGGCATTTGGAAAAGGTTCTTAGCAATTATATTTAATCATATGCGGCCGTCCCAATCAAGGCCAGCTCTGGTGATCACATTTGCATGGGTTTCAGGTTTTACCCTTCACGTCAGTGGCGTACCCATGCAGGCTCCAGGGGTAAGGACCACCTGGACGATCCACAGAGCTCTTGTGCGTTGCCTGGTCTTTACTCTTCTTCTGCCTCCGCTATGTGGCTCAGTGTTTTAACATCACACCGTAGAAGCAATTTTTTTTAATTCACTTTATTCGCCCAACTTGTCAGGTTTGCTTTCAGCACACGCAAGAAGCAAAACTCTCGATACTGAGTTTTTACGAAATTGTGAAAATAGTGAAAAAGAATCGTATATTTGCGTGTGTGTGTGTGTAAAGTGTTTCAGCAGAATTCCCAGATGCACTGCCCCGCTCAGTCCAGCTGACCAGCCCACCCAGCCTGTGAGAGAGTGGGCTTCCATTTTTCTTCTCTCTGCGGACCGCGGAGGTCAGTGTGACTGAGTGTGTGTGTGTGTGTGTGTCTGAGCATATCAGGCCGTCATATGTGTTCCCTGGATTTTTTTTGTGTGTGTTTTTAAGGGGCCACGGAGCATGTGTGTATGCGTTAGTGCGTGTACACATGCTCGTGTGTGTGACAGGAAAGCAACTTCTGTCTGTGATCCCCTGCTCCTCTCATTTTCCCTGGTGAAAGGCGGCATTATAACTGATTTCCATGACCTCAAACCAGGGCCTTCACTCCCTTCACGGCCTGCATGTGTGTGTGTGTGTGTGTATATATATATTTGTGTGTGTCAGTGTGTATGTGTTTGTGTGCGTGCATTATAACTGCTTTCCATGACCTCCAGCCAGGACCCTCCTCTGCGGCCTGCCTCGCAGCGCTTGTTTAGACAACAGTGGTGCACATGTTGGCTGAAATATGGCTGCTGTGCTCGTTTGCTCGGGTGAATTAAGCTACGGCATGTGTGCTTAAACCCAGACGGCTCGCTGATTTATCCATATATTTAAATGATTGATTTAAGAGTCACCCAGCCAACACTTGTTGAAGCTGCGGATTTGGGGCGGGCGCTGGGAGATGAGAGAGAAGAAGGGCAGGATTCAAATCAGAAAGTACACAGCCGCTCTCTCTCACACAGGTAGTGATATTTACGCCATCCATCGCGCTGCTGAGGGACATTATTCACAGAGCTGAAGTAAATTATTCAGCGGTAAAGCTTTACTTTGCACAAGATGGATACTTTTAACGATGTACTGATTGCTTTTTAACATACTCCATTTTCAAATGAGCTATAAAATTTTGTTTATTATGCTTCAGAACATGACATAGGCAATCTGTTTTAATGTCAGGAGAGCTGGAAGAAAACATATGAAAACACGTCCTCCCATTTGCGCCGATACGTGTGTGTGTGTGTGTGTGTGTGTGTATGCGTTCGAGGGTGCGTGTGCCAGTGTGTTTTATTACCTGTCTCATTATTAAATGTGTTGGAGGCTGGCTAAGCTGGGACAAAACATTCCAGCTCCTTTAATGTCTCCCTCTCGTCTCCCCCGTCCCCCTCGCTCCTCTCTTTGATAATACTTTTCCTTATGAGCCCATAAACCCAGGCGCTTTCTCCGAGAACCACCTTTTTCCTCTTGCGCGCTGCAAAAGAAAAAACAAAAAACGGGCATTTTAACTCAGTCCTGCATTCGGTCTTTAACTCTAGAAAGACAAATTTTGCTTTTGTGCATTGCAAATTCACCAGAGGAGTTTTTCAAATCAGAGAATTTCTTGAACTATGGCAGATTTCTCCAGCTTGTTTCAAAATGATGCATCTTTGCATTGAGAAATTTCTCTGCACGTGGATTTTGGAATCAAATTTAGCATTTTCTGCATTCAGCAAATTGTATATTAAACAGCTCAGAGTGCACTTTTAAGAATCTGTTCCCCAAACTGAAAGGAAAACGCTTCCTTCATTTCCTTCTGTATCTTTTCCCCCCACTTTTTTTTTTTTTTTCAAACTGCCTTTATCTCAGTATTCCCGTTACTCCTCCTCCTCCTCCTCCTCCTCCTCCTCTCTCCCCTCTTTCCATCCCCTCTCCCCGGCTCTCAGCCTCTCTCTACAGGGTCGAGTTAGGCATAAGCGAATAATTAGGTAATTGCCCCCTTGATTGAGCTCAATAGGAAACATTTCAATTAGGCTAAAACTGCGCAAGGAGGAAGTAGGCTCTTACAAAGGGAAACATTCCTTGTCATGCAACTGTCAGCCCCCGAGCCCACACCACGAGCCAGGATTAACTGGATACTAGAGGAGGAAACGCTGGGGAAGAGGGAGGTTGTTCTGAAAAAGCCAGGGGAAAAAAACGTCAGGGAATTGGGAGCAGTGGGGGCCTGATGGGGAGAAAGAGAGTTAAGGGAGGGAGGGTCCTTTTTGAAGGGGGGGTTGAAGAGACAGCAAGAAATGATTGCCTCAATTACGACTATATTTAAACACGCCTTCGCTCTGATATGATTTTCCTGGTGATCCCTTGTCCAGATAAGAGGGAGACCTCTCTGCCTGCCCAGCCGCCTGTAACAAATTACAACCTCCCAGCCATGGAAGAGACATAGTTCCTGAGTGAGAGGAGGGGGGGAGAAAGAGAGGAGAGCTGGGAGAGTCGAAGAGAACAACTCAATACCTTTGAGAGAGCCGCTGAGTAAAACTACATGCACGTATAAATCAGCTTAGATGGAGAAATGGTTGATGAATCTTTGAGAAAAGCATCAAATCCCTTCCCTCGTCTCTGTTTACCCCCAAAAAACTCCCCAACCTTACGTCTCTTTTACCCTCACAGATATAAAAGAGACGTTTCAGCACGTTTACGAGGCACTTCCTTGCACGTGTGCATTAGTGATAGTCCGTCTGCAGCCGTGCAGCTCGCATTGCCCTTCTGTCATCACATTCACCTTTGCCGCCCCCATACATGGGCCATGAAATTGAGGAGCTGGGCGCTGACCTCTAATAGAATACGGGTGCCTGTAGGTGTTTTATGTAGGTGTTAATGGATAGTGTGTGAATGTCTATGTGGACAGGTGTTAACATGCAGAGGTGCAGAAACCAGTGCCTCTCTCTGTCAGTAACTGTCTGTGTAAAACTGTGTTGAGTGTATCTGAAGGCTGCAGGAGTGTGTGTGTGTGTGTGTGTGTGTGTGCATGTGTTAATCTGTGGATGTTAAAACGAGTAAATATTTTAATTTACGTCAGAATTTTTCTGCATGTGAGGCTTTTCTGTCTTTCTAAGTGTGTGTTTCAGGATTTTATATCTCAATTTCTGCAGCATATATTGAAAATTAATGCGTGTCCGCCTGTGTAACTGTCTGCTGCATCTGAATTTATATGTTTTGATTTGTGTGTGTATGTCTGTGTGAGTGTGTGCGCGCCTGTGTGCGTGTGAAGAGGCTTTGGCTTGAGCTTTTCATCCACGTCCCTGTGGGACGCAGTGCGGTTAGGAGAGTAAACAGTGGTCCACGTTAATACGTTTCCTGTGTCTGGGCCACCGTACCTGTGTGGTTCACCTCCACACACACTCGGTGCACAACAGAGCGAGTCAGACACGAAGCAGCAGCTTTTCTAGCAACACTGGGGGTTTAGTTTTAGCACTATGGACACAGATGGTTGAGCTATTTTGTCCTGCATGTGCAGAACTAATGTCTGATACGGCTTTGATACGTTAGAGCATTTCATCAGTAATTCATTAAAGTGTTCGCTTTAAGAAACAAGCAGGGTTTGCATGACTGCATTTCTCACAAAACGTTGCACGTACTTGGCTATTATATACATTAAATTTGATGGGTTGCTTTATAGTACAAATTAGTAGGTTGTAAGCTTTCAGATTTGTAGCCAGCAGAAATATCACATCCAATTTTGATCTATAAAAATCCTCTTAAAAGTGTGAAAATGCCTAAAATAAAGCTGCATGATACTAACATTGAGATATGTAGTTTTTTTCTGTTATATGTATATATTACAATGTGAAACAATGCAGGTGTACTTTAATAATTCCATTTGACAAGAATTCATCATTCTGAAATGACTGGGAGGAATGTATCGGTGCATAGTGCATCGATAATGGAAAAAAATCTTTTAAAACAAGCTGAAATCAGGTGACTGGAACTTCTCATATGGTGTAATGCTGGCAAGTCGTCCAGAGCAGTTCCTGGCTTTGGATGAGATTCAGATCTGCCTTTGTACTCGTCACACAGAGCTCTGTGGTGCTGATTTAAATGGTCAAACAAATTTGTCATGTTGCGTCGTGTGGTGGCAACAATTGCAAGACGCCGATGACAAAGTGCCTGGTTTTGGTCAACGTCATCCTTTCTGTAGCCGAAATATTTCCACCAAACGTTTCTTTTTGCAACCAAATCTTCCTTTACGGTGTTTTTTTCTCGCTAATTTGGCTGTGCACATGTGGAGCCTGCAAGTCAACAAACTCTGTCTCCTGTAAATAAAGTTAAAAAAGACTCTGTGTATCCAAAAACTCTTAAATCAGAGTAAATTGTGTTCTATCAGAAAGGCTTTTCTTGTAGATTAGTCATGGAAAATGAGAACCGTGTGAGGTTTTTCTTTCTGTGTCAAACAACAAGAAAACTTGTAGCACGATATGTTTGAGTTAATTTGCTTTACTTCACATGACGCAAACATACTGAAACAATATATTGTGCAGTCCTGGTCGCTAACAGTTTGATGTTCAGATGTCGTGTTTTTGAAATCAGAAATCAAAGATCCTTGAAAACCAGACTTGGAGGGGAAGAAAAATGTAGTTATCGGGCCAATTTTATTAAATTACCTTAACTTGAATCCAGTTTTAAATCAACTAACGCAGAAATTTAAGTTGAAATTACAATATTAAGTTGATGCAACTTTATTATGTCAACACGACCCATCAAAATAATGTTTGCAGTTTTAAAAGTTGACTAAAATCAATAAATTAGAATTTTTATCTGCCTTTGAAATACTTTTTACTGTGTACATGAGAAGCTGGAACATGTGCATATTTGATCATTTTACTTACTATTACTTTTTTTGGACTATCTGATCTAAATCAAGCTTATTGTCTGCGATACATTTTCATCCTCCTTCAGTGAAACCTTTCATAAAGAATTGCGCTTTTGCCAGGAAGCAGGGAGGTTCGTCTGCAGCTCCTGCTTATTTCCACCACTTGTTTACAGCAATTATACCAATATATCACCGTTGCAGTGACAGTGATGTATTAGTGTTTTAAAAAATGTTAACCGTAGCACCTTTTTATACGCATCGGGACGTCCATTATACCGACTTTATTTCTCTCTACCGCACATGTTTTATTTACCATCCCGCTCCCCGTGTCAGTCAGCCGTGCATTTACATTGTGTTTACCCCAATAAACACCTAACAGCCATAACAGAAGTCACATAAACGGGCCACCTCCACCTCCATGGTGGCCCAGACACCGGCCCCCCTGTTATGACAGCTCCCAGCGCTTGTCTTGATTTAACCAAGGCAGGACACACACATCCGCAGTTATAATTCAGTAATTTGTGTTTGTGCATTCGGTGACAATTGTGACAAATGACTGGCCTGGAGTGAAATGCCTACCTGCCCCCCCCCCTCCCCTCGTAGTTTCCTGCCCGGCGTGCTTACACTGCTCAGGTGTATGCTCAGAGGGCTTGCGTGCTGAGCATGAATAGGCCAGCTGACAAGGGAAATGATTACACGGACATGTTTGTTTAGAATGTGATTTTTATTGATGAATCATATCAACTCCGCAGGCCTGCACGATCATGTTTAGAAAGTGGGCGTCGCGTTAGCTCGGCTGTTTTCTATTTTTTTTCTTCTTGTGGTGCAGCGAATCCCCAAAGGGCTGGTGCATGTAGTTTGTATCCTTGTCAGGCGGCGTGCTTTGCCTGTCCGCACACACATACTTACTCACAGACAGTAATCATTGCATCCAGCCAGCCCCCTCATTTACATTTTCCGGGGCATTTTTCATCATAAGCGCATTCTGTCATCAATATTTGCGGGGGAAATTGGGGGGTTCGCGTCGGAGCTGGGCTTCAACAGAACACGGAACCTATTATGGAAGCCAGGCAGCAACAGGAGGAATTCTGGTAATGTTTTACCCGCAAAATGAGTTCCATTCCCTTGGAAGTCCTGCGCAGAGTTAGGGATGTAATACTCATATGGAGTAGTTTATGAGGATTAAGAGGTTTTATTTAGTCTATGGGGCCGGCGGGCCTCCTCTTTGCAACCCACCTCCATCACGTCTTGGCCTCTCCCTGCTATTGGATGGATGACCAATGGCAGAGCAGAGATCAGAGGCTGTGTTTTCGGTGGTGACAGTGTCTGACTTTGCCCAGTCCTGCGTGCCAGCCGCCCTGTTTTCCACCCGACTGAGAGGCAGCAGGCCTGAGCTTTAACACCTGTGGCAGGTGGACTTCTGTGGTTTTCGAGTCTGCTCTTGACTTCTGGCCCCGTTCCAACTCATTTATGAAATTATAGCCCACACTTTTATTCTGAGCAAAGAAGCTTTGTGAGGCACCGGTGCTGACCATGACAGGGAATCCTTTAAGTGTGCTTCTCAGTGCTATTAAAGGGATTTGTAGACATTTTCCTGATATGTATTTGTATGTGCTTTCAGAGTGTGCGTGTGTGGCTTTCCTCCATCTTTTTCCCAGAAGGAAAAGTCTCAGGTTCACTCTCTAACTCGTCCTGGTAGAGGGTCAATTGCAACCAGTTGGCCGCCAGTCTGGTCCAAAGTAAACATTTGGAGAGAGGCGACTGTACAGGCAGGTACCTGGGGGCTCTGTGTGTTGCTCAGCTTTGCTTTTCCTCCCTCCCTCTTTCTCCCTCCTCTCCCCCCACTACTTCTCCAGCTCTATCCCTTATTCATGCACGACGGTGGCCTTTACCCCCCTCAGGGACTACGATTGCCGGAGTAGCTTGTTTTGGATGCATCCAACTGATCGCCCAGGTCTGTCAGATGGTCCATCTCCAGGGACAAGCTTTCAAAAGTTGGTCCAACTGGTCCAGCCTGCCTGTTGGGGTCTGGCTAGTTTTAAAGCAGTGGAAGATCACAACCAGAGACAAGCCAGCCCAGGTCTGCTTGATATGTATATACATGAACGCAAAACACAGAGCACATCTCCCTCATTGTGTAAGCTATCAGAAGTATGGTTTTCATTTGGGGCTCTGTGTGCCAGCTCAGGTCCAGGCAGGGGCCACTCGTGCTTTGTGTGGCAGCAGAGGGAAGGTCTGCTGCAGATTTGCTGTGAAGTGTCGGGAGGTGCTGCAGGTCGGAGGGCCGCTCTGCAGCCTGCAGCCTTTTTGAGCCTGATGGCAGGCGACTCCTTTAACTGGGGCTGGGGAGCAGTCTGCACAGCTCAATTTTGCCCACATTAATCAAACTCACATTTCCTCACATCAGCCCGTGTGCCTATCAGCACGGCCGGCTCGTTAGCATAATGAATTCAGGTGATTTTCCACAGAGGGCCACAGTCTTCTCAAAGCAAAGTCAGAGTGTTGGAAGATGAATAAAACAACAACGTTTCTCCTGCTATATTTAGTTTGAAAACTGAATTTCCATTTAATCTTTTGGTTTGTTTTCTCACTTTGCCCTTTTCTAAACACACGTCTTTAACCCTCCGAACCCCAAAACCAGAGCAGGTTTGAGAGGCATGTTTTCTTTTCTAAAAAAATGCCAAAATTCCACTAGAAAGAATTATCGGATTTTCAACTTTCTAGTGGTCCTTGATATTTTATGAAATTACTTTATTCTTCGTGTTTCATCTTAAAATAAACCGTCTGCACCAGATTCTGTAGAAGAAAAGGAAATTCTGTGCTACTTTGTGCAAACGAAACTGATTCAGCCGCGACTAACAGTTACATCGCAGGAATTCGGGGACTATTTGGCTGAACTGCAGGCTGTGTTTACTCAGAATAGATAGACGGCAAATGTAAAAACTAGTTTAAAATCTAAGTAGTAAATTATCTACAGTTTGTAGAGTTACTGTTTATGTATGGTGTTGGTAACACCTGCAGGCACATGGAAATATGTTACACATATTTTAAGTTTTGTTTTTTTAGATGACTGTAAAACAAATGATCAACAACTGTTTTGTTGTTGTTGTTGTTGTTGTTGTTGTTGTTGTTTATGGCATTATAACTGTGTCATGCTGCACATAAGCCATTTATGAGTGCTCTCTACTTCTAGCCAGGATTGTGTTGTTTCCATAGAGGTACAAAACTTTATATTGCAGTAAAAATTGAACCTACAGTGAGTAAAAATGTGACCGGTTCACACGGTTAATCCATTAACACTTTAAGTCCCAAATACAGGCCATGTGGCATCGGGCCTTTATGAAACAAATCTGACAAATCAACTGTTTGAAAGCACAAAACCTTGTGATTAATATGATGTAAGACATGTTACGATACCAACACTGCAGCCACAATAGTTCCTTTCTTTGTAATGAGTGTGTAGTTTCTTACCTATTCTGTCGTCTACAGCGACGCATACTTGTTTAATCTCTTTGTGCTGCACACTGCTTTCACTGTAAGAGTCCAACAAATGAAATGAGAGGATAAAGGGTTAAGATTCAACAAACAGCTTTATAAAAACTTCCTTCGTTTATTTCCACTGTATAAAACTACATTCAAACCTTTGCTTTGCACGTAGCTTTCAGCTCCCGTGCGTCGGTTCTGCACAAAACATCAAAATGGATCATTTCATGGAGAGTTTAAGTCAAAATGGCCATTTGTGTACGTGGTGAGTTATTTCTTTTCAGGCAGACTTCCTCTCGCTACGAGTGAAGGGGGGGCAGAGGGTCAGCGAGGAGAGAAGGGGGCTCGCTGGGGGGATGTGGAGGTGGTGGGTCGGCTGTCTGAAGGAGTGAAAGCATGCAGTCAGACAGTGGGAGAGACCTTTGCTTCGCCGTTCATACATACAGGTGCTTATAATTTGCAGCGTGTGATTAATCATTGTTGTGTTTGGGGGTGACATCTTGTTTAATGGATCTGTCCATCTCCCTTCTTTGGCTATTCTGGGGGAGGCCAGCTCTAAGCAGCATGCATGGCATTATACATTCTGCTCAGACAATGTATGCATACGCTCACACTGGAAGAATTTAGCATCAAAACTGACTTAATTGTGATTTCAAGCTTGTCTTTTTTTGCTGTAAGGCAGCCCCGCGGTTAAATCTGCGCCGATGTTAAAAGTCAAAAAACTGACCGGAGTGCAGAGTAGCCAAATGCAACATGTGTGCGAGCCCACCAGCTGCCACCACACAGAGGCAGTGGTGTTTTCCGTGTGTGTTTGCTTTGGGTGGAGGGCAAGCTGGCTGGTCAGCACGGCTGTAAATCAGAGTCTTCCTGATGGAACCCTGATGGACAGGAACCTAATCTGTCCCCGGTGTGTCATTACGCTCAACCTCCCAGATAGCTACAGATCCTGCTGCTCCTCTCATCTCTCACATGTGCAGACCCACACATACCTACGTCCACAGCGAAGCCAGCCAGCCAGCCAGCCAGCCAGCCAGCCAGGGCAGCCTCCTGGAAACCAGAGACAGTAACAGAGACACACATGTTGAACATAAACCGGTTGAGCCAGTGTCAAGAGTTCATCGCCGGCATCTGTCATAGCAAAGCCGATGCCCAAAAAGCATTCGCTGCTCTCACACCGCAGCGCCTCGCTCTTGCTTCAAATGTACACAGGCCACGCAACTGCTGTCGCCAAACTGGCTTCGGCGATGGCTAAACATAAGCAAACTGACGGATCCTTTTAGGACATGTTAGGATCTGTCCCAAGACCCAACTGGCTCCCGCACAAGAGCCCTCACACATTGTTGGGGGGGAGTTCGAGCCAAAGGGTGTCATCTGTTAGTTTTATGAACCTTTACATATCCAAATCCAAAAGAAAAATAATGTGTTTCCATTTGACACAAGAATAAAAATGATCCCTGAAATTTATAATGATGTTTCATCTTGTTTTTTGAACTTTTAACTACTTCAAAACCTCAAGAAATACTCCATAAACTGGTGCACTTTGATTTTTTTTTTTTTTACGATTTATTCCATTTTAATAATCAATTTGTAAATGATGTATGGTATATTGTGGAACTGCTCAAACACCTTCTTTTGATTTTTACAAGTGTGGTTGCTTTTCTCCCAAAAAAACAAAAAAAAAACAACTCTCTTGTTCATAATTCTCTGCTGACAGTTTGGAGTTATTTCAGCTTGTCTGACAAATAGCGGGATAAAAGCGACCACCACATCCGTGCACGGTTCAGTTGGAGTTTGTCCAACGAGGAGATCTTGACCCCTCAATTGCAGGATGATGGAGCTATTTCTTCTTCTTGCGTGTTGCTGAATTTCATTAACAATCTGGCAACCGCACATGTGAAATTAACTCCGCGCAGCTTTGAATTATGGCGTACAAGCTTTCTGCTCTCATTTTTTTTTTTTGAACGTTTCTGACACAGATTTTCTTGCATGTGCAGCGCCAGTACTCCTTTTAGTTTACATAAAAAGCTCTTCCAGGTATTTTTCTTCTGTTCTTCTGCAGCAAGTTTCTCACAAAAGGCAGAGAGAGGCTATAATCTGATGCCATCGTGGGACAAAAACAAAAAAAAAAGGTGGATCTGCTCCATTGACAATGAATCTGAGGCTTATGTGCTCTAAGAATGTTTGCTTGACCTCTCTCGGCATCACCTCGGACACGAATAGTCGGCATCTCATTCAGTGCCAGTGGAGCAGCTCGACGGCATCTAGAGCGAGCTGGAGTCTCGTTTCCAGCTCCGGTGACATGCGATCGCGTTTAAAATCTTCGCTTAACTGTGTAAAATCGCAGGAGTAACGCCATGTTTGCTCTGGTTCATGCTGGATTTCCTTATTTTGACCTGCGCTTTTGATTCACACGGTGCACGAGGGGGAACCAGTTTGTGCGTCTCTAAGCCTCCCTGCGTCTATCTCTTCATCTCTGCTCTGTTTGTATATGACTCTGAAAGCGCAGATAGGCCGAGGGTAAGGCCTGCATTGTGATTAAGCCCCGAGTATGGCTCGCCCGGTGCCGGGTGAGCGACGTGGCACAGGGCCATCTGCCAAAACAAAAGCCGTCAGAGATGCCCTGTCACACGGTGATCCAATAAGCCTCCCCTGCCTACCCCGCCTGTGACAATTAATTACCCCCAATTCAAATAATGTTGATAAATCATAGACATAACACAAAGCTGTGCTGCTGATTGCTTAATTACTGCGTCCAACCACCGGCGTATGTAACATAATCACGGTCTCTCATCAGGCTCAAACCGCCAGCGTGCATCTGGAGCGGCGTTATGCAATGTTTGGAAAGAGACACGGAGCGTTTCCTGACAATATGTGTGAAGCTGCAGGATTGCGTAGGGCCTCATCTGAAAGTCTTATATTTAAAGAGGACAAGAGAGCCCTGTTCATTTAAACAAGACCAACCTCCTCCCACTTCTTCTTTTTTTTTTTTCAAGTGCTGGAACATATTTTTGACTGTGTTTAAGCAGTGATGGCTGAGTGCATTTACACTTTGGTAATGGCTTCCTGCCTTTAACTCTCCCGGCTTAGGACAAGAGGGAACCGAGCGGGTACTTCCCTTTTTTGCTACTGCTGCCTTGCGTCCAGCTCCTCCCACTACGGCAGCCCTGCAGCTCTTCTCCTTCTTCCCCCAAACCCAGAAACAGAAAGGACAGACCACCCCGAGAGCTTATTCACTCTCCCCTCTACTGTATCGCTCCTACCGTGGATAGTTTGTGCGCTGACAGATCGTATCACTCTTCAGGAATGTCCGCTGGTTTTTCAGTCCCTGCATCATTTGCATTTATCTACCTTGAAGCCTCTTTTTTTTTTTTATTCCTGTTACCCGCTAAGATTGTATGTTTGGAGAATGTCCCCACCGTGATGGGTCCCAAAATGTCAGCCAACGGAGGTTTTCTTCCAGGTGGCACCAGGCCTGGGCCCGCAGAAGATCTCTGACTGTATTGAGCTGTAAAGTAACTTGCATATGGCAGCTTTTGTAGCTTTAAACGTCTCCCAGGAGCTTTGCTGTTATGACATACAGGTGCTCGACAGCCTGTTAACAGTAAAAGTGATGGTCTGTTCTTTTTTTTTTTTTCCAAAGACGAGTCACTGGCCTTCTGCCCAAGTGTCCATCCAGCCTGCTCTAGTAACGGAGGGGGCTTGAGCCTGTCCATATAGACACAGGGTGTTAACAACTAATTAAAGAATTTACTGCCTCACTAAAACTCCATTATTGCTGTTCCCTCCCAATTATTGGCTCTATTATCAGCTTTTATGGACTCAGGTGAGCTTCCGGAGAAAGTTCTGCTTGTTTTGGCCGAGCGGTCACTTCTGTCCTCGTGTAAAAACAACGCGAAGCCGAGAGGAGCAGCTTTCTTTGTACAGAGAGGTGACTCCTGAAGCGACCTCCTGGTGGATGATTTGCATATCTATTTTCCTTGTTGCATTAAATGAAATATGCTTCTACAGCTGCTTCCCTTCCCGCTCAGGCAGAGAGCCATCTTTTGTGCGGTTCCAACATGTGCTTTCCATCTCTGTCCGTCTCACCTCTTTGTGTATTAATCAATCTCCGTCTCCCCTCCATCCACTAGGTGACAGTAATGACACAGCTCTCCCCTCTGGGGGTTGAGGATGGGATGATGTGTAGTCTTTGTTTACACAAGGTGCATTTTGCTGCAGACTGGAGGCTATGGCCCCGGTGGGCGTGTTCGCAGCAGCGGTGATGTTATAGCGATGCGGTGACGTGGTGGTGAAGTTAATGATGGTGGTGTCTATAGTGGGAAGTCCACTTACTACCCATTTACCATCCTGCTTCACATCACTCAGCAGCATATAAAGGCTCACCATAATGGCCCATTTGTTGTGCCCTGCACAGTTTCAGGAAAACACCGTAGAATTCGTTTTTTGGCTGTGAAGCAGAGCTGGTTTTATTTCTACTACAGGGGTGTTGGGATGGTTTTTCTCCAGCACCACTCTGTCCTTTGCAAACCAAGCCCAGGTCAGACCAACAAAACAGCAGTTCAAGCCTTTCTTATTGGCTCCAAATAGCCAAACTTTATCATTTTTTACTGTTAATCTGAACTGATTTTTAAATAAAAGCTTGTGATTCTTTCATTGTTGGATTTTCAGTTCGATCTGGTTGGTTTTAGCAGGTTTGATCGAGGTCATGTTGTCACTTTTATAGCGGCTAATGGACATTTCAGCCCTTCTTAAAACTGTGAACAATTCTATATTACAGCAAGTTTCTAACATTTAATATACGCCTTTTTTTTAACAGCAAACATCTCTAAAATAATAGTTTTTTGCTGATTTAAATGCAGTGAAAATTGAGTACTTTCACTGTCAAACGCTGTAAAAACTAAACGACCATTTATAATATTCAGTGTATATATACATATAAACGTACACATTTTTGATTTGGACATTTATTTACAGTTTTTACCTTTTTTGTTGTTTTTTTTTAGTTAACATGTAAATTAATACTTTCTGTGATTTTTCTGAGCTATTATCTGTTATTTAACAAGACATTGAAAATCTGTAAAATAACAGTACATAATTTAAAACAATAGAGATAATTCCTTCTCCACAGTGAAACTTTATGAACTCAACTTGTGTTTTTATTTGAGGAATCTCCATCTACTGATCTGCTGTGACCACCAGTTTCAAAGTGTGGGAACGTTCGTTACCTTCAAGCCCTCACAAGACCAGTTCACAAAATTCAGATTAAGCCCGTTAGCATCAGCTAAATCTCTGTATGTCGCAGTTTACCGGCGTTTTAAATCTGGTTTCAGCGGTGACATGCCTGCACTGGCAGCGATGCGTCAACAGGGAACGATCATGTTGCCCGAGATGAAGATGGTGGAAAAACCTAAAAGGCGTCTAAGGAAAGTTTCCGATGCTCCAGATAATAAAGATGCTTGATGTTTAGAAGAAAGATTACTGTGGGGAAAAAGAAGTCAATGACTTTCAAATGTGTTTGTGTAATTACTGTCGCTGCCAGAAGGGGGAGACAAAAAGTTCTGCACTTGATGTTGTAATAAATCAGGTTCTGTTCAGTACAGTTTAGTGAAGTGTTTTAAGCTGAATGTAAAATCAGTTTTGTCAGAACAATCTTTCGTTCCCACTTCCTGTCAGCAGAGCAGCTGTCAGGCCTCAAGCGTCTCCTCCTCGTACCTTCAGCTCTTTGCTGAAGTTATTTTTTCCTCCACTTGTTCATCTTTTGCGCTGATAATCGAGGGTTAGTCTGTTTGGCGATGTCACAGTTTGATGCACGATGATTCTCAGTGTCTGGTATCTTGATTTAAGTCAGTGTTTTGTGCCACATCACTGACTCGTGTTGTTTGTCCACAGAGCAGCAGATGAAACACAACTGACAGCGAAGCTTTCTGGTTTTGATGAGGGTCATTGCCAAAAAGATAAAAGCAGAGTCAGCTATGTGAGAGAGTGAAGGCTTTTTTAAAAAACTTATTTGTAGGATTTTATGTCTTCTTCTTGTACAAAACTCAGGAGTAGAAGTTACACGGTCAGATGTTTTTCTGTAAAAGTTTACGTCGTGTCTGTACCAGAGTGGTGTAGGGGAGCTCTGTTGTCTTTTAAACTGTGTTTAACTGTAACGATTTTGAGCCATTTTACAGATTTCCCCTGTTTTATAAACTACAGGTAATATCTTGTAAAAACACAGAAAAAATAGTGTTAATTTACATTAAAAAGTCCAAAATTGTACATAATGTCCACATCAAAATTCAGTGTTTTTTCAAATGCTAATTTGCCATTATTTGAAGAAACAAAAACTATTTCTGTATATCAAGAGTTGGATAAATGGTTGATCATGTTTTAGATGCTATTTAATGGGTATCCACTGTTTTGTTAGATTACAGATAATATCCAGTAAATTCTTGAAAAAAGTACTAATTTACATGTTGACTGTTAAAAAAAAATTTGCCCTAATTTTCATATTTAAATGTATATTATGACAAATAGTACGTGGTTCTTTTATAGTGTGTCATCATAGAATTACACAGCTTTATTTAAATCAGCTAAAAATCGAGTTATTTTATTTGACATTATTTGAAAGAACATGACGTATATTCACGATTAAGAAAATTATTGTAACTGTTATTTTTAAGACAGTTAAATCATGGATAATCTAGTAAAATACGCTACATGTTGATTGCAAAAGCAAAACAACAAACTACAAAAAACAAAAAAAACTGTCACAATGTTTCTGTTAAAAATCAGTGTTTCTTACAAATACTAATTTGTTCTTTTATGATGTCTGAATGTATAATTACAGAGATTTACTGTAGTTAAATCGGGTAAAAACAGCAATATTTCACATTTTTTTTCACTGTTTTTACCGTTTTAAACATTGCAGTATTCCACCGTTTGTGAGTTTTGTACAGTGCAGCAGCAGCAGCAGCAGCTCAGACCTGCTGACGGCTTCGTTGCTGCATGTTGCGCTCACATTGGTAGCTCCATATTTCACACCCTCTGACCTTTGTTGGAGGATTACACAGTTTACTTAGATGGTGACAGGTGTCCTGCAGGAGTTGGAGTCGATTTGTTTAAAAAGCGAACCTCATAAAAGAAATGAACGCGGAGAGGACGCGGAGCACTTCCTCTCAAACATCAGTTACACCAGGTTTTGCATCCATTTTGTAGCCTTTTCTTCTGCTCCTGTCACCCGCTTCCGCCCTCCTGGTGCAGCTATTTGCATCAGATAGTCATGTGTGGAGCAAAAAAAAAATGTCACCACAGGTGTCAAGAAGACAGTGACAGTAATGGAGGACGGAGCGCTGACATGTGACAACTGAAATCTATCATTAGTCCGTCAGGCCCGGCAGCTCAGCGTGACCCAGTCAGCAGCACGCACACACCTTCACACTTCCATCAGTATCACAGAGTTCATCTGCAGTTTGACAGACGGGCTTTCTCCGCTCATAGCCACTGGGGGAAAATGTGCAACAGCTTCCAGCATAAATCTAAACTGGAGACAGCACACTCATCGAAAAACCAATATATCACTTACAAACGCGATATAAAAGTCAGCATGTGGTATGATTGATATGGGCTTTGTTTGTTTGTTTTAACCCTTCAGTGGAAAATAAAGAAATGAAGGAGCTGTTTGATTTTTTTTTTTTTATTGTCCTGATGTTCTGTAAAAGTATCAGGTGAGATGTTTTTTTTTCCACTCCATTGATCTCAACTGATGCATCGATGAGTGCTGACCTGTAAACAGGACACACTGCAGGATATTTGTCTCTTATTATCAGGAACTCCTTCAGTTCAGCATGAAGGAGGAGGTTCATCTCTGTGGGACGGTGAGATCCTGATTGTGTGAACAGCATGAAACTATAGGGGTTAGTTGTTTTTTGTAGAAAATAATCTACAATCTATAAAATAAAATAATCTATAATCCAAATGAAAATCTTTCACAGTTTGTCGAGAAAGTGTATTTACACTTCACGAAGATACATGTCAATATATTTCTATTTTTCACCAAAATTGTGAGGCAGTTATTGTATTTTTGACTCTTCAACATTGTAAAAAGAAATGTGAAAATCTGGCTGCAAAAGGTGCCGCAAAAAATATGTTAAACAACAGAACAATGCTGTAATGCTGAAAAACTACAAACACTCAAAACACAGCGCCCTCCATAATTATTGGTTAAGATGTGTTCTTTAGCTTCTAGTAAATTCAGTTTTTTTCTAAATAATAGAGGACCACAATGAAAAAAAAGAGGAAAATTCAACCTTTAATTCAAGTGCATTTATTCAGTATGAAAAAAATCCCACATTAAAAAATAATTCTTTTACCTCAAATCATGTGTGCCACAATTATCAGCACCCTTGATGCTTTGTATAACCCCCTTTTGCCAACAATCCATTTGAGTATGCTTCTGCAATAAAAACTGAATTTATTTTAAGGCTTTTAACACATCTTAACCAGGGCTGCCAATAATTATGGAGGGCGCTGTACCTGCAAATGTCCATAAAATAATTTGATTTTCTAGCAGATAAAATACAATAAATCTGTGTAATTGTAAGTTCCCTTGCTGTAAAACAATGGAACATTAATTTTATTCCCTCTTTATTTGCAGCTGTGATTTTTCATGTGAACGTTATGGACAGTTTTGGTCTGTCACAAGTCAACATGTGACTTTACTAAATATTATCTGTAAATTATCAAAACGGGGAAAATTTGTAGAATAAGATATGGAAAATTCTCAGTCCTTAACATACATAATGTTTCCCTCAAATAAAAGCAAATGCTGAAAATCTGGCAGCAACGGTGCCAGAAAAAAACAGTGAATTGTTATTGGTAATAATACAAGTTTGTAACGTGGACATGATGTATAGTTTTGGCCTGTTTTTGTATATATATATTTTTTCAAGTCAAGATGTAAATTGATGCTATTTTAAAATAGATAAAATATTTTATTCTGTGAATTTTGTAGATATTATCTGTAATATAGCAAAAAAAAAAAAAAGCATCAGTCCTTTATATCCATGTTTATTCTTTCAAATAAGGGCAAATACCTGTTAAATAACAACATGTTTTGCTGATTTAAATACAGTAAAAGTAGTGTTATTTTATATTTAAACATATTTAAAGAACAAATTAGAATTTATAAAAGTACAGATTTGTGATTTAGACATTATTTACACTTTTACCCAGTTTTGTTGGTTTGATTTTTTTGTTTGTTTTTTTACAATTGACAAATAAATTAATAATTTTTTTTTGTGCGATTTAAATAGTCATTGTCTGTAAAATAATAAAACAGGGAAAATCTGTAAAATAGCAGTGAATTATTCCAAAAACTTAACTTAAAAACTTTTTTTAAAAAGTGTAGATCATTTGAACAGATCATACAATAGATTTAAATGTGCTGCTTTGCCGTATAGAAAATCTCATGCAACAGTAGTTTTACCATTAAGGTAACGTCTCTGTTTAATCTACTGTCTCGCTCTAAACTCCTCAGACTGTGAGCATCCACAGAGGCTCATTGGAGGTGATAATGTAGCATCCAGAACAGACCCACAGAAAGCCTGAAGCTCCTCTTGTCGGGGGTTCCTGAAGAAAAAAAAAGAAATCCCCCGCTGACACTGGAGATGGCCCTGCTTGTTTTTCTAAGCACCCTTTGAGCTTTTTCAAGTGCAGAATTAGTTTGGGGAGTTAACCTGGACGCTGCTGCTCTCCCAGAACAGGAAGCCTGATTGGTGATATCTGTGATTAATAGCTCCCTCTGTTTCTCTCTCGTCTCCTTCCAGATGCCCGAAACCATTCTAACGTCTGTTTTAGTTTTTTAAATATATGTAAATTCCAGCATAATTAGTTCCTCCACACTTGGCTTAGGAGTTAATACAAGGTTGTTTTTTTCTTCTTTTCCTGCTGTTTAAGGTTATTTTTCTCCTCATATTCTACCAAACACAGACTCCTCTACCTCTATCACAAGTGGAAAGTTAGATTAGAAGCGTTATTTTCTCGTTGTAATTACGTCTCTATGTAACCTGTGTAATGGCATGTCTCCCTCTTCCCCTGAGGTGCTTCTCCTGACAGATTGCTTGTGCCATCTTCGTATGAAAATGGTTTATTCCCCATTTCACTTTTAATGTGATCAGTTTGGAAATGTTACGCCAGCTGTTTTCTCTAAAAACAGGTTTGGCTCCGAGGCTGTATTTCAGCCCTGTAGCGCGCCTCGCTTGGTAGTAACTATGGTTTATTGGCCTGACCAGAGCAGCCAGGCCCCATGTTATTTGGCTACTTTTATGTTACATTTATTTCATTCACTTCCTCCGATTTGCCGTGTTTACGATGACCACAATTGTTTTCTTACAAATACGGTGCGAATTTATCGTCACCTGTCGCAGTGGGTTTATATCGGCATAAAATAACGCAATAAATGTCCCGGAAAAAATGTAGTCAGGTAGGCTTTAATTGCATGTTATGAAAAGTAAAACGGCTAAAATCAACAGTGCTTAGTGCGACGCTCGACGAGTCGCAGGTAGCACAAGAGAGATACGAGTGACGGTCAAGTAAAGCATTTCTGATTCTTCCATCTCTACTTGTTGGTTTAAATGGTAATTCCCCAGAGTTTCTAATCTCCACCTGTGCATCTTTTGATTTATCGCCCCATTGATGGCTGTGACATTCTTCATTCTTTCACCCCTGAGCTTTAAAAGAGCCTGAAATTAATCAGATTCTCTAAATCAGCCGGCGCCCGGCCCTGCCGCTGATGGATATCGCGTTGGCTTTGTTGCAGCAGCTGACGAATTGCAGGGGGAACAACACCTCGCAGGGCTTTGTTTGGCATTCCAGATCCGATGTGTTTTGAAAAGTATTAATGGAGGACATGGAGGCATGAGATATTACCTGCAGGTTCAGTCAGGAGCTGCTGTCAAAACCAGAACGGGCCTGTGAGGTGAAGCTCTGTCATCATGACACTCTTGTGTCTCATCTCACGCCTTGAAACCGCAGGACGAGCTGTGATTTTCTGCTTTGGCTCCCAATGGACCAAGAAAAGTATGGTGTTTGTAAAACGATTAGGAATGTAGGTTTTATTTCTGGAACACATTAAGTCTTATTGGTGTTTTTAATGTTGTTTATTTTGTGTGTTAGCAGCCCACAACATATAAATTATGTTTTTTGCTATTTCTTTGAAACACTGAATATCTCGTGTTATAAATAAAACAAATATTCACCCTCATTAAATCT
>NW_007577825.1:922614-926006 GCF_000690725.1 Stegastes partitus
GGACAACCTGTAAAATAACAGTAAATTATTTTTTAAAATTACAGTTTTTTTGTCTACATCTATGTAACAGATTATAAAATACTGAATGTCATGTTATGAATTAAAAGTCCTCATTCTTACTCAATCTGCTAATAAAGAAACTGTCATGACCATAATTAAGGAAGTAGCGTGTTAGCCATCACTGGGGACTCTTGGTAACTGTGTGAAACGGCCTGCCAGCGTGTCTCTCATGTATTTGTCCATTTAAGCGGGTGAGTCTCGCTTCCTGTGGCAGTGACCTCCTCCCCGTGGCTGCTGGGAATTACAGTCATTCAGTGTGTGTTTCGGCATGATGGATGACACCTGCACCCGTTGAGCAATCGCTCCCTGGTGCTTCTATTGTTTTGCTTTCTCACTTTTGCGTGGGAGCAAAAACTGCAATGCATTCCCCAGCCAAAACCAACTCCGATAATCATCTCATCAAGCGTGATGTATGATCCTCTGTCTTCGGACGACAAGTTATCAGACAACCTGGAATGTCCGTGCCAATACGGCGGCAGTAATACTAGTGCTACCAGTGGGGCTACATGCCCAGTAAACCTGAATCGAGGCATGATGCAGCACTTTCTAACACCTGACTCCATTGTTTCTGCCATATGGTGTTCTTATGGGATCCTCAAAACAAAAGCCGGGAACGAAAGCTCAGTTTTACAGCTGCTGAAGCCCCCTGCACATGACGTCAGCTCTCAATAAGAAAACCAGGCTTTGGATCTGAACTGTATGTTGTCATGATGTAAAATCAGCTTAATATCGCGCCGTATCCCTGCAGCTCTTTTGTTTCCACTGCACAATTAGCCTTTACATTGTGTCTTGGCACGTATTTTATGCAACTACACTTAAAAAGTGTGTCTGCGTGGCGGCGCTCCAGACACTCCTTCGCCATTAGCACTCGCTCCTATTTGTGTGTGTCTGCGAGGCGCCGGTTGACAAGCCCTGTCAGTACCATTGTGGCGCAGAAACAAAAGCACCTTCAAATAATGGAATCTCCCTATATGTCGGTCGCTGACGCGTAGCAAAGCCCAAAAAAACAAAAAAGAAAAGTCGACCAGATGTCAGGTCACTGTAATATTACGCCAGCCGGGAGGCGGTGGGAGCCTGCAGCAGGAAGTCGGAGCCAAAACTGAAGAATTAGAGACGTAAGGGGTTTAACTAAACAGCTCAGTAGCATCATCCCCTCCGTGTGCAGCTCGGTGACTACATCTGAGGTTATGGAAGGGTGTGAAGTGCCCTCGAGAGTGTGTGGGTTCACTACCGCCGCGCTCTATGATTAAACAGTAGTATGTGCTGACAGCTGGTGTAGGGGAGCAGGATGCACTGAGGCACAGTCAAATAAGAAGCTGCTTCTCCGGAAAACGCTGTCACGATCATGAAATGTTTTTGTTTTTAATTCCTCTCAGTGCCTCTTTCTGTTCATTTTTTCACCGCTAGTTGTGGTGTTAGCACATTTTACCACCACTTCTTCGCTGCAAATCTGGCAAAGCACCTCCTCCTTTTGCATTTAAACTGAAATACTTTAACTAAATCTGTGACGTTGATGTCAATAGACGCTCATCAAAACGCGATGTGGAGCGAAGCGCCTCAAGATAAACAGCTGCTGCGAAACAAAATAACGATTGAAATATGACATCTGTTCGTTTTATCCAGCTGTTTTTAACGCAGGTGAATGGAAACTATTCCCACGATAACAAAAAAATGACCCGCGGTCAGGTCAAATAATTGCAATCAGGTGATGCCGTAATGATCGTGACAAGCCTAGTCAGGGAAATTACATACCCGGTGCTTTGCATGCAGAGATAGTTTGATGACATGTCACCACCAGACCTGAACAAATAAAAACACTATTAATAACACCTTGGGAGGTTTACGTAAGATCAAACTGTTGCACAGAACTGAAGCAGGAGAAAAAGACTTTCTGAAATGTCGGCGATCAATCGCTTCTCTAAAAATAGCCTCAACAACTTAGAATTTGGTGCAAGAGCAGGTTGCATCTTTTGTTCATGTGTCGTCTCCTGCAGCTTTTTCTTTTTGCTATCTAAGAACCAGGACGTAGCACAGCATCGTTCTGTTCTGACTTCTCTCAGCAGGAACTACTTTTGACTTGGAGTTGAGAGAAACTCCGACTTGAAACGTGAATTAAAACGTCAACAAATGTCACCAAACTGTCTTTGAATACCTGAAAATCAGCATGACTCATCTATGTTACCGCACATTTTATACCAAATATTCTTTTTCTTCTTTGGAAGCCTGTTTTCTCGACAGCAACAAACTGCCGAGTCAGATGTTACACAAAGGTCAGTTCAGGATTATGGCCGTAAACTTTCTCCTATATTCGGGCAACACAGCCTGTCGTCTCATCTGCCATCAGCTGTTCTTAAGGTGTCTTGTCTGCAGCCGTGTTAAACAAACACCGCTGGGTTTTGCATTTGTACCTGTCATCGCTTAATCCTTCCGCGGCTGTCGTCTTGAGGCTACAACGCAGCGCGCATTGCTAACTGACACTGGCCTGATGTTTTAAGACGTCGCTCCGTGTGGTGCGCTTCGATTTGAATGCTGACAGCTTGAGAACTGAACACACACAGCTAAGCGCACAAAACTAATCGCCGCATCTGATTTGCACGCTGATCTGTCAGTTAGTCAAGAGTGTTACCTAATGTTACCTTTCTAGGTGAACTTGTATCCTTAAGAGGACCTGTAATGTCAGGGCTATGATGATCTGGAGTGAGTCACCACTAGTGGAGCATCCAGATGTGCACAGACACTCCAGTTACTTCAAAGTAAGAGTCGTTTTCGGTTTGAAGTAATGTCTTATTTCATAGTTTGTTAAAGATGGAAATGCAAACATATAACTTCTAAGACAAAAGAGCTATCTGATGAGGCAGGTGTGTAGAAATGGGTCAAGTGTATCCAAGAGTTTCCAACAGACTTCTGCAAAAACACATTTATTTGTGACATTTCAGTGCTAAAACTTCATCAGGCAAATCTACAGCATTTGCCTGAAGAAGATTTAACACTAAAAAAGTTGCTAATAAATATATTTTTGCAAGTTAGACAGTTTCCAGTAGTTTGTTTGGAAACAGAATTTCTGTCACAACAATCAGAAATGGTTTCGTTTACATTGACTAATGGATTATTTGTTCCGTTGTTTCCGGTCCTACCTCTCTTTGTTTCTATAACAGCATCTCGATTAATTTTTCAGGCTCGACACCATTGTTCAGCCTACAACTGAGAGAGATGTGTGTTTGCACAGTAGAGGCAATAAAACTGTCATTTCAGTCAGTCATTGATCATTTTCATGACCTGTTTTTAATGAAGATGAGCAGAAAATGTCATTTATTTATTACTTGTGTGCCTCA
>NW_007577825.1:929368-933599 GCF_000690725.1 Stegastes partitus
AAGAAGCTGTCATTAGCATGTTAGCTGTCATTAGCATGTTAGCTGTCATTAGCATGTTAGCTGTCATTCGAGTCTGTTGTCTATATAACGACCATTTAGTTTTTTAATAGAAGATGTAAGCTCATACTTCTTTTCTGTGATTTTACTTGATACTATGTTGAGAGAAAAACTGTGAGGATCTGTAAAATAACTATTAAAAAATTATGAATCCTTAACAGGCAGAATTTCTCCATTAAATACCAGCAAATATAAAATATAAAAACAATATTTTTTAGTGGTTTAAATACAGAAAAAAAATAATAAATGGTGTAGTGTTATAGTCAAATGTATCTGCAAAAGTACTGATTCTTGATATGGTCATTTATTTTATTTTATTTTATTTTATTTCTACAGTTTTGGTATGTTTTTTATGGTTAACATGTAATTCAGTTTGTACTTTCTGTGATAATTGTGGTCATTTTCACAGTATTTCAAAATTACAGACAATTTGTTATTGTTCTCCTTTAGATGACAACAAATATCCTTTTTTTTGTTGCTAATTTAAATACGATATTAAAAAAGTGTAATTTCATGGTCAAATGCTGTATATTTATGTATTTTTTAAAAAGTTAAAATTTGCAAAAATACAGATTTTTGATTTGGACAATTTTTTACAGTTTTGGCCTGTTTTTAAAATATATATATATATATATATTATAGTCGTCATTACCTGTACTTCAACAAAACAGGGACAACCTGTAAAATAACAGTAAATTATTTTTTAAAATTACAGTTTTTTGTCTACATCTATGTAACAGATTATATATATTATAGTCGTCATTACCTGTACTTTAACAAAACAGGGACAACCTGTAAAATAACAGTAAATTATTTTTTAAAATTACAGTTTTTTTGTCTACATCTATGTAACAGATTATAAAATACTGAATGTCATGTTATGAATTAAAAGTCCTCATTCTTACTCAATCTGCTAATAAAGAAACTGTCATGACCATAATTAAGGAAGTAGCGTGTTAGCCATCACTGGGGACTCTTGGTAACTGTGTGAAACGGCCTGCCAGCGTGTCTCTCATGTATTTGTCCATTTAAGCGGGTGAGTCTCGCTTCCTGTGGCAGTGACCTCCTCCCCGTGGCTGCTGGGAATTACAGTCATTCAGTGTGTGTTTCGGCATGATGGATGACACCTGCACCCGTTGAGCAATCGCTCCCTGGTGCTTCTATTGTTTTGCTTTCTCACTTTTGCGTGGGAGCAAAAACTGCAATGCATTCCCCAGCCAAAACCAACTCCGATAATCATCTCATCAAGCGTGATGTATGATCCTCTGTCTTCGGACGACAAGTTATCAGACAACCTGGAATGTCCGTGCCAATACGGCGGCAGTAATACTAGTGCTACCAGTGGGGCTACATGCCCAGTAAACCTGAATCGAGGCATGATGCAGCACTTTCTAACACCTGACTCCATTGTTTCTGCCATATGGTGTTCTTATGGGATCCTCAAAACAAAAGCCGGGAACGAAAGCTCAGTTTTACAGCTGCTGAAGCCCCCTGCACATGACGTCAGCTCTCAATAAGAAAACCAGGCTTTGGATCTGAACTGTATGTTGTCATGATGTAAAATCAGCTTAATATCGCGCCGTATCCCTGCAGCTCTTTTGTTTCCACTGCACAATTAGCCTTTACATTGTGTCTTGGCACGTATTTTATGCAACTACACTTAAAAAGTGTGTCTGCGTGGCGGCGCTCCAGACACTCCTTCGCCATTAGCACTCGCTCCTATTTGTGTGTGTCTGCGAGGCGCCGGTTGACAAGCCCTGTCAGTACCATTGTGGCGCAGAAACAAAAGCACCTTCAAATAATGGAATCTCCCTATATGTCGGTCGCTGACGCGTAGCAAAGCCCAAAAAAACAAAAAAGAAAAGTCGACCAGATGTCAGGTCACTGTAATATTACGCCAGCCGGGAGGCGGTGGGAGCCTGCAGCAGGAAGTCGGAGCCAAAACTGAAGAATTAGAGACGTAAGGGGTTTAACTAAACAGCTCAGTAGCATCATCCCCTCCGTGTGCAGCTCGGTGACTACATCTGAGGTTATGGAAGGGTGTGAAGTGCCCTCGAGAGTGTGTGGGTTCACTACCGCCGCGCTCTATGATTAAACAGTAGTATGTGCTGACAGCTGGTGTAGGGGAGCAGGATGCACTGAGGCACAGTCAAATAAGAAGCTGCTTCTCCGGAAAACGCTGTCACGATCATGAAATGTTTTTGTTTTTAATTCCTCTCAGTGCCTCTTTCTGTTCATTTTTTCACCGCTAGTTGTGGTATTAGCACATTTTACCACCACTTCTTCGCTGCAAATCTGCACCTCCTCCTTTTGCATTTAAACTGAAATACTTTGCAACTAAATCTGTGACGTTAATGTCAATAGACGCTCATCAAAACGCGATGTGGAGCGAAGCGCCTCAAGATAAACAGCTGCTGCGAAAACAAAATAACGATTGAAATATGACATCTGTTCGTTTTATCCAGCTGTTTTTAACGCAGGTGAATGGAAACTATTCCCACGATAACAAAAAAATGACCCGCGGTCAGGTCAAATAATTGCAATCAGGTGATGCCGTAATGATCGTGACAAGCCTAGTCAGGGAAATTACATACCCGGTGCTTTGCATGCAGAGATAGTTTGATGACATGTCACCACCAGACCTGAACAAATAAAAACACTATTAATAACACCTTGGGAGGTTTACGTAAGATCAAACTGTTGCACAGAACTGAAGCAGGAGAAAAAGACTTTCTGAAATGTCGGCGATCAATCGCTTCTCTAAAAATAGCCTCAACAACTTAGAATTTGGTGCAAGAGCAGGTTGCATC
Source organism: Stegastes partitus (assembly GCF_000690725.1). Lineage (NCBI taxonomy): Eukaryota > Metazoa > Chordata > Actinopteri > Pomacentridae > Stegastes > Stegastes partitus. Next base: position 932,236 of record NW_007577825.1, read on the forward strand.
TTTTGTTCATGTGTCGTCTCCTGCAGCTTTTTCTTTTTGCTATCTAAGAACCAGGACGTAGCACAGCATCGTTCTGTTCTGACTTCTCTCAGCAGGAACTACTTTTGACTTGGAGTTGAGAGAAACTCCGACTTGAAACGTGAATTAAAACGTCAACAAATGTCACCAAACTGTCTTTGAATACCTGAAAATCAGCATGACTCATCTATGTTACCGCACATTTTATACCAAATATTCTTTTTCTTCTTTGGAAGCCTGTTTTCTCGACAGCAACAAACTGCCGAGTCAGATGTTACACAAAGGTCAGTTCAGGATTATGGCCGTAAACTTTCTCCTATATTCGGGCAACACAGCCTGTCGTCTCATCTGCCATCAGCTGTTCTTAAGGTGTCTTGTCTGCAGCCGTGTTAAACAAACACCGCTGGGTTTTGCATTTGTACCTGTCATCGCTTAATCCTTCCGCGGCTGTCGTCTTGAGGCTACAACGCAGCGCGCATTGCTAACTGACACTGGCCTGATGTTTTAAGACGTCGCTCCGTGTGGTGCGCTTCGATTTGAATGCTGACAGCTTGAGAACTGAACACACACAGCTAAGCGCACAAAACTAATCGCCGCATCTGATTTGCACGCTGATCTGTCAGTTAGTCAAGAGTGTTACCTAATGTTACCTTTCTAGGTGAACTTGTATCCTTAAGAGGACCTGTAATGTCAGGGCTATGATGATCTGGAGTGAGTCACCACTAGTGGAGCATCCAGATGTGCACAGACACTCCAGTTACTTCAAAGTAAGAGTCGTTTTCGGTTTGAAGTAATGTCTTATTTCATAGTTTGTTAAAGATGGAAATGCAAACATATAACTTCTAAGAGAAAGGAGCTATCTTATGAGGCAGGTGTGTAGAAGTGGGACAAGTGTATCCAAGAGTTTCCAATAGACTTCTGCAAAAATACATTTATTTGTGACATTTCAGTGCTAAAACTTCATCAGGCAAATCTACATCATTTGCCCAATGAAGATTTAACACTAAAAAATTTGCTAATAAATGTATTTTTGCAAGTTAGACAGTTTCCAGTAGTTTGTTTGGAAACAGAATTTCTGTCACAACAATCAGAAATGGTTTCGTTTACATTGACTAATGGATTATTTGTTCCGTTGTTTCCGGTCCTACCTCTCTTTGTTTCTATAACAGCATCTCGATTAATTTTTCAGGCTCGACACCATTGTTCAGCCTACAACTGAGAGAGATGTGTGTTTGCACAGTAGAGGCAATAAAACTGTCATTTCAGTCAGTCATTGATCATTTTCATGACCTGTTTTTAATGAAGATGAGCAGAAAATGTCATTTATTTATTACTTGTGTGCCTCA
>NW_007577826.1:0-21992 GCF_000690725.1 Stegastes partitus
TGCTCAGTGAAGCTCATACACACACATTCACACATAAACTGATTACTGATGTCCGAACTGGCTGACAAACACCAGAGAAGACGTGAAAGAGACTCAACTCCCATCAGACACATATCTTATCCGACGGCTGGAAACTGAACAATCATTGCTCAACCACAAGGTCTGGCTGGTAATTCTTCTTGGGTTCCTGTTATTGTGGTGTTCCTCCTTTATTTGTACTTCATTGTTGTGACGGGCTGTGATACACATCACTAACACTTAGAATGACACCTAACACCCTGAGACGCAGACTATACACATATGTTGGGAATGATGCAGGTGCTAACTGGTTTTGCCATTTCTCTGCTATAATCCTTCTGTTTTTCATGATCTGGGGAATAACAACATGGCTACCATTCTGTCTGGTTCGCAACATAACCTCCAACAGATCTGCACGTGACTATATTCCACCTCCAGACTCACACATTAGACACATCTATCAGTTGAACTCCTGGTGGCGTTATGTCAACTTTACAGCACACCGAGATAACATGACCAACTGTTACGTTTGTTCACACATGCCACATTCATCCACTCACGACATCCTATGGCCATACAGTATTGATCCTAATAAAACCAAATGCCTCGCTGGGCTAGCCACACACCCTGGAAAATGGGTCACATATTCCGCGGCCAACATGTCACGACCTCTGAATTTAACAGCAACCATGATGGCTCCGTTAATTGCTCAGGATTGACTGACCTTCTAGCTTGGCCACAACAGATGCAACCGTTAAAAAGCCACATTCCTACTTCACACCTTCCTCCTTCTACGTTTCCAATCTGTGTAGTAGGGAACGGTTCTACACCTGTAGGTGAGCTCCCATACACTCTCTGCAACAAGACTTACTCCTTCTGCCCACCCGTTAATGAAACTGCACACCTCCTCTGCATGCTGAACACCACGTGTAGCAGTGACAGCAGCACACTCCAAACTTATTGGAAAAGGGACGCTAGTTATGCTATTCATGATCCTCACACCAACACCACCCAACCCTGTTGGGACCTAGCACCCTCACAGCTAGGCACACGAGTTCTGACTGATTGGTATTGGTTGTGTGGACAGAGGGCCTACCCATCTCTTCCACCACACTGGGGAGGGCTATGTGCACTAGTTATGCTGTCGGACCACACCTTTTACATGCAACGAATTGATCAACACCCCAGTTCACGCACGAAGAGACAGCTGGACAGCCCTAAGATTAATTTATTGGGAATGACAGTGGGTACAGGTGTTCCTCGGGAGTTCCGCATCTGGGGAGGAGGGGCTAAATTTCGTCAATCATTTTTCCCAGGGATAGGTGTAGCAGAAATACGCAACCACGTAGAGATTAATCGTTATGCGCTTTTGGAATTTATCAACACCTCTATCGCCTCAGAGACGGCCATGGCAGAGGAAGTGAATTCTATCCGGATAATGGTTCTCCAACATAGACAGATTTTAGATCTCCTAACTGCCAGCCAGGGTGACGTCTGTAAAATCATAGGTGAGACATGCTGCACTTACATCCCAGATCACGCCGGTGAGGGAAAAACCATTCAGTTAGCAATCCAGAATCTCACTGCCCTTCAGACTTATGTGCGACAATATACACACAGAGCAGAGCTGGGGTTTGACCCTCTGTCCTGGTTCACTTCAGGGACATGGGGCCAAATACTTCTGAAAATTTCCACCCCCTTCATTGTTGCAGGCATACTTTTTTGTTGTTGTTTCACCTGTATCATTCCCGTCATACGTTCAATGATTACTGAAACTGTTACATCTGCTTTCTTACACTTCAATGCTGTTCCTCAAACTGACCCTGATCACAATCCACTTGCATTTGATTTGGATGATAACGCCTCGGACACATATTCTGAACTCTCTGTCTAAACATGCATTTCCTTATTCAACATAACCTAGGTCGTCGCACTATGGAGATCCTGCTTTCCCCACCTCACATTGTTCCACCCATCACCCTCATTGTTTGTTGGTGTACACATACTTGCATCTTCCAGTTTTGTGACCGGCTCCGCCTCAGCAATTTTGAGGGATACAGAGTGCGAGTGTTTGTAGGTCTCCTCTGTGTGTCCACGTTTCATCAAGGACACTGTCCCTGCTGCACTGGTTTTGTGTTTCACTGTCCGTCAGAGCATTGTAACAGAGTGTTCACCCTTGTAGGTACCCCTTTTGATTTCCCTTTTCGCCAACACACACACCTCACACATGATTAATATTGTACATACATGTAGCTCCCTCCATCTTTGCTTTACATATCCAACTGGAGTCTATCCTCCGCAAAAACAGCAAGTTTTCCAATATCGTTTATGAAGTTTCTACTTAAGCTGTGAAAAGAGTGTAGAAATGGATGTTTTGATATGTCTGTCTGTCATAGTTATTCTTTTTAAGGTGATCAAAGAATGATCAAAAGGGGGGAGTGTAATGGAAAAATACTGCATCTGCATGAATAATGTCAAAGCAAGTTTCTCTAAGTTTCTCTAAGTTTCATTAAAGCTGAGTGGAAAGGTTACAGGCCCAAAATGTGTTCCCATAACATCTAGGTAAACACTAGTGGCTGTACATGGGAAGAAGAAGCTGTGCATCCCATGTGTTTAGACTATTGATGCCTGATCCTGCTAGTTTAGTCTTCTAAATGTCTGTGGATGAGTACACCCTGTACACCCAGCTGTTGTTTTCCAGCATGAGATTGTTATACTACCGTTGAAGTAAAGACCACGCCTGTACATGTATAAGAATACTATGCTGCCTGCATTCATGTGTACTCTCCTGCAGACTGCTTGCATTCTGTATGACCTGTACCTTCAAAGCTTTGAATAAAACAAGACAAAGACAACTCGGACTACTGGACTTTATGTAGATCATAGAAAATTTCCTCAACAGTGGCTCGGAGGATTTTTTAGTCTTGGGTGGGGATTTTAACTGTACTGAGTCTGAGTTTTTAGATCGTAATCATGCAGAGCCTCACCCAGCTTCCCAACGTACTCTGAGACAGCTGGTCTATTCTCATGGCCTGGTGGATGTGTGGAGGAGGCAGGACACAGAACTGCAGACAGTATACGTGGTCCCACCTAAAAGAGGACAGAATATCCTTAGCCAAGCTCGATCGCTTTTATTGTTTTAAACACCATTTTAATGTTTTTAAGTGTTGTAATATAGTGCCAGCTGGTTTTACTGATCACTCTTTGGTTTTATGCAGTGCTGCTATAAAAGATATTTTACCTAAGAGTGCATACTGGCATTTTAATTCAGCATTAACATTTGACAAAGGTTTTAGTGAAGTTTTAGGTTATTTTTGGAGTATTTTTAGACGTAGAAAAGCTGATGTCTTAGGCAGTGGTGGGACCATGGCAAAATTGAGATAAAACTCTTGTGCCAGCAGTGTACACTCAATGTCACACGTGACACCTGCTGATCTATGAAAGACCTGGAGGCTGAGATTGTGGAGTTAGAAACGAGTGCTTCCGCAGGAAATCGAGGATATATTGACATCCTCAAGTCCAAAAAAATGGCTTTAGCCAACCTGCTAGATACCCAAGTACAGGGTGCACTGGTCTGTTCCAGGGTCCAAAACATCGTGGAGATGGATGCTCCCTCCAGTTTTTTCTTCGGCCTGTAGAAAAAGCATGGACAGAAAAATGTAATCCACTCTTTGCTATCCGACACAGGGCAGGAGCTAACTGAGCCCGACCAGATTCGAGAGCGAGCTGTTGGTTTTTTCTCCTCTCTGTATACCAGTGAGTATGAGGGAAACCAGTCACTGTTTGAGGAGTTCTGTGGTGAACTACCTCAGGTCTCTGGAGAGATGAACTCACAGCTGGACAGGCCACTGCAGATGGAAGAGCTCCACGCTGCTCTGCAGAGCATGCAGGGATGGCGGGCTCCTGGCTTCGATGGTCTGACCACTGAATTTTACAAAGCCTTCTGGAATATTTTAGCACCTGATATTTTAGAGGTTTTCAATGAAAGTCCGGCCTCGGGCTCCTTGCCACTGTCCTGTCGAAGTGCTGTTGTTACCCTTCTGCCAAAAAAAGGCAATCTGCAGTACATAAAAAACTGGCGCCCTGTGTCCCTCCTCTGTACGGACTACAAGATTCTGTCCAAGGCTTTAGCTACCAGGCTGAGGGAAGCTATGGAGCAGGTCATTCACCGCGATCAGACCTATTGTGTGCCCGGCAGGTCCATGGTAGACAATGTCTACCTAATTCAAGATGTTTTGGAGGTGTCCAGCTCATTGGGTATAGATACTGGTCTCATTTCGCTAGATCAGGAAAAGGCTTTTGACCATGTTGAGCACAGCTTCCTCTGGAAAACCATGGGGAAGTTTGGGTTCAGCACCGGTTTCATTGCCAAGATCCGAGTGTTGTACAGTGATGTTGAGAGTATGCTGAGGTTCAATGGCAGTTTGTGTGCACCTTTCAGAATGCATAGAGGCATCCGACAGGGCTGTGCTCTGTCCGGCATGCATTGGCAGCTTGATTTTACCTGGTTTTAAAGAGAACATTATTTTATCTGCATATGCTGATGACGTCACTGTTCTTGTAAAAAATCAGAGAGATGTCAATGTTTTAACGATTTTAACTAATCATTTTAACACTCTATCCGCAGCACAGGTGAACTGGAACAAGAGTGAAGCCCTTGCTGTCGGTGGATGGCGTGACGGTCTCCCAGTTCTTCCTCAGAGCCTGTGTTGGAGGACTGATGGTCTAAGGTACCTTGGTGTCTTCCTCGGCAATGAGGCGGTGACCAGGAGGAACTGGAAAGGGGGTCGCTGAGAATATTGAGGGAAAACATAGAAAATGGAAATGGCTGCTCCCTCATATGTCTTATAGAGGTAGAGTGCTTATAATAAACAACCTTGCAGCCTCACCGCTATGGCACCGTTTGGCCTGCATGGATCCCCCATCAAGTCTTTTAGCCCAGATACAAACAAAACTTGTATATTTTTTTTTGGAATGGTTTGCATTGGGTGCCTCAGGGGGTGTTGTTTTTACCGAAAGAGGAGGGGGGACAGAGCCTCATCCACCTGGCCAGCAGAACTGCCACGTTCAGACTGCAGTTCATTCAGCGGTTTCTGACCGGACCAGCGGATCTGGCATGGCGGGAAGTGGCCAATTGTATATTTAGACGTGTAAGTAACTTGGGACTGGATGCTGCACTGTTTTTAATTGATTCTAAATTTTTAAAGTTAACTGATTTGCCTCCTTTTTATCAAGGTGTTTTTAAGTCATGGGCCCTGTTTAAATGCAGTTCATGGAAAAGCTCTGACTCTCTGTTCTGGTTGTTGAGAGAACCACTGGTTTATGGAGCCAGATTGGATGTCTGCAGTGGAGCTACGCCTGGGCTGATGACAGCGCTGTGCTGAATCAAGACCCTCACCCTCCGACAGCTGGTGGACACCGCACAAAGAGACCCATTCCCGGAGGTTCACATCAGTTCCCAGTTCGGAGAGCTGAACAGACTTCTCCTCAAAAACTGTAATAAATTTAGCCTGCACACGGCCAGCAAAAAAATGCTCTACAAAAACTGTGTAAAAGCCATCAACAAAAAAGGCTTGTGTGACAGAGCACCCACTGCTTGGACCAGCAAGCTGAAGGGTAATGGACTGGACCCACAGTGGAGAGTTTTTGTAAAGAGAGAACAGCTGACCTCCAGTGGAGGATTTTACATGGCGCCATCGCCTCCAATGCTATTATCTCTGTTTGTAACCCTGCTGTGACAGACCAGTGTCCCTTCTGTCGCCTTCGTGAGACAGTTTTGCATGTTTTCAGTGAGTGTAAGAGACTTGCAGTGCTTTTCACTCCTTTAACAACTGTTTTTAATTTGTTCAGTGAAAATTTTAGTGTTGGGAACTTTATTTGTGGTGCGAGGTACAGAAAATCAAATCAGAAAAAATGGCAGCTTTTAAATTTCATTTCTGGTGAAGCACAACTGGCAATTCAAGCAAGTCAAGAAGCTGCTACAGTTTTTTGTTGTAATATTAAGTGTCAACTACAAGTAGAATTCAGTTTCTACAAACTGATCAAAGATTTAGACCGGTTTAGAAACATCTGGTGTCTCGAAAATATCCTCTGTACTGTTGTTGACGATCAACTTGAATTTACAAATTTCCTGATGGACTGAACACTACCCTGATGTACGTTTTTTAAATCTTTATTTATTTATGATTGTTGCGTTTGAAGCACTTTAATATTTTCCTGTTTTATGTGAAACTGTAAACTTATGAATGTAATTAAAGTGTTTTTGTAAAAATCAAAAAAATCTTCTTCTTCTTCTTCTTCTTCCTGGTTTGTTGGCACGTGTTGCCTTTTCTTCTTCTTCTTCCTGGTTTATTTATTTATTTATTTGTAAAATTCTTTATTTGAATGTTGATAGCAAATACAAAAGAAAGGCATATTGAATTTATGTACAAGTTTGGATTGGCTTTGTCTAGAGGAAAAATTTTCAAGGTGACAGCAAATACAAACTCAGAACAAGAGAACATATACATATACATACGAAAAAGAAAAAAAAAAAGGAGGGGTTAGTTAGAGTACTCGGTAGTGCTCAAATAAGTCATAAAGATCTAGGGCTTTGGAACCTGTTAAATATCGAAGTGATTTGTGATAGAGTTTTAAATCATTTATCCATCCAAGGAACAGGGGTTTAACTTTAGTGTATCTGCATCTGTGTATATAATATTTAGCTAAAACAATCAAATTATTAATTAGAAACTCCAAGTTAGTGTCTTTCAAAAATATTCCATCTCTCACCAGAAACCAGTTCATTGGTTGCATTGGAATATTTTTTTGCTGGAACCATCTCTGGAATGCAAGCCAGAAAGTCTGAATCAGTTCATACTGAAAAAATATATGTTCGGTTGTTTCTACATCTAATCTATATCTATCTTTCTATATTTAAGCAGAGGGTGCATGAGTTGTTGAACTTTGTGAACTTTTGATGCAAGTGTTGATTAGATGGATATATCTCATTCAAAATTTTAAAATTCATTTATTTTGCTTTGGGTAAAATTGGGTAAGAAAATAAGTGTTTCCTTATGTTTTGAGCTTCTTCTGTCTTATATTCCTGCAAAATGTAGTTTCTTTTAAGTCAATTGGGGAAATAATGAGCCACTAAGTGACTTCTAATAAATCTATTATTAAACTGTTTACTATGTAGACTTATACCCACAATACAGAGTGGCCTCAGTTCCAACACAGCATTGGAATAAATCCCATGCTGATAAATCATCGTTTTGATGGGAAGTGGAATGGATCTCAGGACTTTGTTGAACTCCTTTATGGAGCATACAATGCTAAATTTCTGGCAAAATACAATGTGGTCTAAAAACTCTCCAGAGAAATCTAATAACTGAACATTCCATATCCCTTTTTCCATCCAAGATCTCAAAAACAATGATTTTCTATTTGATAAGATATATCTGTTGTTCCAGAGAGGACTCTTATGAGGAGTAAAATTATGCCAATACAGCATTTTCCAGTACAACAAAACCTGCTGGTGAAAATCTGATAGTTTAACCGGGAGTTTCAATAAATCATAATCACATCGTAGAAATAGATCAATCCCACCGAGTGGTTGAAAGACTGCAATAGTCATTACCAAAATGAGTCTCTATGAGTTGTATAAGAATGAAGCCATTTCAGTTTTAACACACCATTCATGACAGAAAAATCAATGGCATTCACACCTCCATCTTCTAAACTTTTCACAATATCCATCTTTCGAATGTAATGACACCTGTTTTTCCAAATGAAATTGAAGTTGATGGTGTTTATTAACTTGGTTGCTTTATCAGGAAAGTTCATAGAATAAGCTGGGTAAATTACTCTTGATAGACTGTCCATTTTAGAGAGTAAGACTCTTCCAATTAAGGTTAAGTCCCTCTGCAGCCAAGAATTCAAGATTAGTTTGCATTTTTCAATGTTTCTGTAAATATTCTCTCTCTCTCTCTTATTTCTCTATTTTTAGTAACTGTCAGGCCAAGGTATTTAACTTCTGATTTGACCTTCATGTTGCCAATAATGTGTGGAGGATTGTTATGCAAGGCTAAAATCTCACATTTGTTAACATTTAAACCTAAACCTGAAGCAGTGGAAAAATGAGAAATACACTCTAGTGCTTTTAAAATTTCATCTTCATTTTTTAAAAACAAAGCCATATTATCGCCGAATTGACTTATCTTTAAATGTCTCTCTGAAATTTTAATACCCTCAAGTTCAACATTCTTTATCAGTCCCGCTAACAGTTCAGCTACCATTAAGAAAAGTGAAGGAGAAGTATTACAGCCTTGTCTTATACCCCTCTTTACAGGAAATCTTGGGCAGGTTCCATGTTCAAGTGCCACACAGCTATTAATATCATTGTAGAACATATAAATCAAGTTTATAAATTTGTTTCCAAATCCAAAGTGCTCTAAGGTTTTAAATATAAAAGGATGTTCGACCGAGTCGAATGCCTTGTAGAAGTCGAGAAACAAAATATAACCTTACTCAACAAAGACATTACTGTAATCAAACAGGTCCAAAACTAATCTTGTATTATTATGGCTCGATCTGCCCTTTAGAAATCCAGATTGTGTTTCTTCTATGATTTGATGGATGCCTTGTTTCAATCTAGCTGCATGTGAGGACTAGCCACGAGCAGCTGGAAGGAAGAGGCTGAAGACCGAGTCTGATATGATGGAAAGTTTTTATTTGTTCCTTTTTCAATCAATAAAAGTCTTCTTCGGAGCTCGTGCTCCTTCAACTGGTAGCCGACCCTAATGAAGATCCTGACAGCCCTTTTATAGCACACCACCAGGAAGCTTAACCCACCACCACAGACACAGGGAGGTTATGTTCTTTTTCCATTGTTAAATACTTAAGTTAACATTTTTATGAAGTATTTTTAAATATAATAAAAATATATTTACAAACATTAACACCCATAAATAATCACTATATTTACAATATACCCATAAAACCATAAATAAACACCTTAAACCTGAACAAAACACCCCCGCACCATTTCATCCTGTGGTTGCTCCCGGAAACAACAACAGGCGCTCGGACGCCCGGGGACACATTTGCCCGAACACCCTGCCGGACCGGAAGCACCAGGACAGGTAGGTTGCGCAACACACACACATACACACACACACACACACACACACACACACACATTTTACACTGTATAAACATTTATGCACTCCGCTCTACTCATCCCTTGTACCCTAACGAATGCACACAGACACACACAACTCTGTAATCACAACTGTTCAATCTCACGTATGTAACGATAACACCGGCGTTTTGCTTTACAGGTGGCCGTCAATCACCCGCGAGCGGCCGCTCCCGCGTCTGAAAGGCGAACCACGCAATCCATCAATCATTACCATCAATTATTAACTGTGCAAATGTCTGCTTGTTTTTATGTGCAAAATGGCTAATAAAGTGCTTGTTTAAAGTGCAAAGTTTCCTCAAAGTGCAAATGTGTGTTGTTAAAGTGCTCCGTGATCTCTAAAACCCGGTGATATTCACACACCGCCCGTAACGAAGTTCCTCTTCGTTACACTGCAACAGCTCCAGACATCAACTTCTAATCTACATGAAGAAGTGTAATAGGGCGTAGATTATCGAGCAGGCGCTTATCTTTCCTCTGCTTATGTAGCGGAGTTAAATATTCCACTTGCCATCTCTTTTTATCAATTGGTTGTCTTATTTGTAATGTTGCAATGTATTGGTTTCCCCACTGGGACGGGATGTAATGTTGATGCCCGCTGCCGGGCCCCTGCAGACTTGAGGGGTGAGCCCCGCGTGACTTTTTGGCAGTCTGCTGTGTGTCCCGTCTCCATGTGTGTCGAGAAGTCCAGAAGTTGGGAGAATAAACGGCTGGTTGGAGCTAAAAGACACGAGGTCTGGGTTTTTAATATTACACAACGCAGAAGAGAGTACACAACCGCTACACTTAGGTATGAGGGTTGTTAAGCCTTGTTTCATAGAGGGTAAAAATTCAGATTTTTTAATGCATTCCAAAATGGTCTGAAACAGCTCGGGAGTGAAACTGTAGGCATTTCCACGCAGCCCGACTGCCTCCGTGCCTCCCAGTGACCCTGCCTTCCTCGGGCGGCCCCAGGCAGCCGGCTGGTCAGGTCCTGTCAGGGCCCGCCATTGTGTTATTTTCCGACGGAGCGCAGCCACGCGCCAAAGCCACGCGCAGCAGGTCGGACCAACTCTGAGAGCATTTCCACGCAGCAGGGCTGGTTCCATGCCTCCCAGCATCCCTGTCTGCCCCTCGCAACCCCAGACGGCTGGCTGGTACGGTCCTGTCAGGCCCCGCCATTGTGTGTTGTTACGACGGAGCGCAGAGTAGCGCACAGGAGCACGCCGAGGTGGCGCACAGAATGTCGGAGTGAAACTGAAGCCATTTCCACGCAGCCCGACTGCCTCGGTGCCTCCCAGTGACCCTGCCTTCCTCGTGCGGCCCCAGGCGGCTGGCTGGTCAGGTCCTGTCAGGGGTCCGCTGTTGATTTGTGATCTAAGGGAGCGCAGCGGAGAGCGCAACAGATCAGAGTGAAACTTAGGACATATCCAGGCAGCCAGACTGCCTCCGTGCCTCCCGGTGTCCCTGCATGCCCGGCACGGGCCCAGGCGGCTTGCTGGTCAGGTCCTGTCAGCGCCCGCCATAGTGTTATATTCTGACAGAGGGCAGCGGTGTGCGCCACAGCGGTGTGCAGCAGGTCGGAGTGAAACTGTGGGCATTTCCATGCAGCCCGACTTCCTCCGTGCCTCCCAGCGTCCCTGCCTGTCCCTTGTGGGCCAAGGCGGCCGGCTGGTCAGGTCCTGTCAGGGCCCGCCATTGTGTTATTTTCCGACAGAGGGCAGCGGAGCACGCCGAAGCGGTGTGCAGCAGGTCGGACTGAAACTGAAAGCATTTCCAGGCAGCCCGACTGCCTCCGTGCCTCCACGCATCTCTGGATACCATGCGCGGCCCCAGGAAGCCGGCTGGTCAGGTCCTGTCAGGGCCCGCCGTTGTGTTTATCTTGCGACGGAGCGCAGCGGAGAGTAGCGGAGTGCACCAAAGCGTCGCGCAGTGAAACTGAGGACATATCCAGGCAGCCAGACTGCCTCCGTGCCTCCCGGTGTCCCTGCATGCCCTGCGCGGCCCCATGCGGCTGGCTGGTCAGGTGCTCTCAGGGCCCACCATTGTGTTATTCTCCGACAGAGCGCAGCAGAGAGTAGCGGCGTGCGCCGAAGCGGTGTGAGGCAGGTCGGAGTGACACTGAGAGCATTTCCATGCAACCCGGCTTCCTCGTGCCTCCACGCGTCTCTGCATAACACGAGCGGCCCCAGGCAGCCGGATGGTCAGGTCCTTCCAGGGGCCCGCCGTTGTGTTTTGTTCCGACGGAGCCCAGAGGAGTGCGCCGAAGCGGTGTGAAGCAGGTCGGAGTGAAACTGTAGGAATTTCCTCGCAGCCCGACTGCCTCCGTGCCTCCCAACGTCCCTGTATGCCACTCGCGGGCCAAGGCGGCCGGCTGGTCAGGTCCTGTCAGGGCCCGCCATTGTGTTATTTTCCGACAGAGCGCAGCGGAGCGCGCCTAAGCGGTGTGCAGCAGGTCGGAATGAAACTGAGTGTATTTCCAAGTAGCCCGGCGTCCTCCGTGCCTCCCCGTGTCCCTGCATGCCCTGCGCGGTCCCATGCGGCTGGCTGGTCAGGTGCTCTCAGGGCCCGTCATTGTTTTATTCTCCGACAGAGCGCAGCGGAGCGCAGCGGAGAGTAGCGGAGCGCGCCGAAGCGTTGTGAGGCAGGTCGGAGTGACACTGAGAGCATTTCCATGCAGTCCGGCTTCCTCGTGCCTCCACCCGTCTCTGCATAACACGCGCGGCCCCAGGTGGCCGGATAGTCAGGTCCTTCCAGGGGCCCGCCGTTGTGTTTTATTCTGACGGAGGCCAGAGGAGTGCGCCGAAGCGGTGTGAAGCAGGTCGGAGTTAAACTGTAGGCATTTCCACGCAGCCCGACTGCCTCCGTGCCTCCCAGCGTCCCTGCCTGCCCCGTGCGGGCCAAGGCGGCCGGCTGGTCAGGTCCTGTCAGGGCCCGCCATTGTGTTATTTTCCGACAGAGCGCAGCGGAGCGCGCCGAAGCGGTGTGCAGCAGGTCGGAGTGAAACTGAGTGTATTTCCAAGTAGCCCGACTTCCTCCGTGCCTCCCCGTGTCCCTGCATGCCCCGCGCAGCCCCAGGCGGCTTGCTGGTCAGGTGCTCTCTGAGCCCTCCATTGTGTTATTTTTCAACGGGTCGGACCAACTCTGAGAGCATTTCCACGCAGCAGGGCTCTTTCTGTGCCTCCCAGCATCCCTGTCTGTCCCTCGCGAACCCAGACGGCTGGCTGGTCCAGTCCTGTCAGGCCCCACCATTGTGTGTTGTTACGATGGAGCGCAGAGGAGCGTACCGAGGCGGCGCAGAGAAGGTCGGAGTGAAACTGAAGGCATTTCCACGCAGCCCGACTGCGTCCGTGCCTCCCAGCGACCCTGCATGCCCCGTGCGGCCCCAGGCGGCCGGCTGGTCAGGACCTGTCAGGGCCCGCCGTTGTGTATTTTTTTTGCGACGGAGCGCAGCGGAGAGCGCCAAGGCGGCGCGCAGCAGTTCGGAGTGACACTGAAGGCATTTCTGCGCAGCCCGACTGCCTCCGTGTCTCCACGCGTCTCTATATACCACGAGCCTCCCCAGGCGATCGGCTGGTCAGGTCGTGTCAGGGGCCCGCCGTTGATTTGTGATCTAACGGAGTGCAGAGGAGCGCGCCTCCAGTCCGACCTCCTGATGGGTGCCATTGCGGCCCCACCTGGCCGTCCAGCCTCCAGGCTGTCCTCCGGAGCAGCCCTGCCTACCTGTGGAGTATATATTTTTGTTTGCCTTGCTGACCGGCTCCCATGTTGTCCTCTGGACCTTTTGGTTTTTTGAACTGTGGTTTATGACCTGTTTCTGGACTGCCTGCCGGCTTTGTTTTTTGGTGGTTTTGTTTTTTCTCCCCCTCTAGACTTCGGATTATCTGCCAGACTATTCTGGACACCTTTTGTTTGTTTTGCCAGAGCGGCACGCAACAGGTCGGAGTGAAACTGTCAGAGGTGTAAAGTACGAATAAATTTATTCGCTTTACTGTAATTGAGTAGTTTTTGTATGTACTCAACTTTTTAAGTAGTTTTTCAAATCTGTACTTTTACTTTTACTTTAGTAGTTTTTTTTTGCGAAGTATTGTAATTTGCTACATTTTAAAACACACCCGCTACTGAGTACTACTGGGTGTTCTTTATTTGTTTGTATCTTCAGGTGTCTGTGAGCAGGAATTGTGCGCTATGAAATGTAAAAGGATAAAATATGTGCATGTAGAAAAAGTTTTCATCTATCAATGTAAATATTTCCAGTTCAGTCTGTTAAATTAACACACTGATGTACATTTTGTTCACAGAGGAAACATCCATCAAAGCTGAAGATCTTCAGTGACTTTATGTCAACACGGACATGAACCCTACACTGTAAAAAAAAAAAAAGTAATTTTACAAAAGAAACATTGTAATTTTTTACAGATTTGTCCCGTTTTCCAATAAAACAAACAAAGGCCGATGGATTTACATTTTTTTCCTGTAATTTTAGGTTGTACTCCTAAAATTACCATCAATTAACCATAATTTAGGATTACATACACATTGTTTTTTTTATGGACAATTCATTGTGTTTCTACATATTTAACTGTAATTTTTCCTACAATTTTCTGTATTTTTCTACAGCTTTGTCACTGTTTTTCAAAAGACAATGTAATAATTGTGGATTAACAAATATTTTCTGTAATTTAAAGAGTAACCCTTAAAATTACAACTAATAGCCATTATATTAGATTACATTATTATGTTTTTTGAAGGCAATTTAACGTATTTTTCATGTATAAATGTAAATGTATAAATGTTTTACTCAACATGTGATGTAATTTTGCAGATCCTTCCTACTAATTCCACTGAAACGTGTATAAAACGACAGAAATTTGTAGTCATTAGGCTTGCAGATTAAAGGGATTTGTTTTTATTTTTAGGCGGTAGTTAGTAGTATTGTATGGACACAAAAGTAATCTACGGTACTTTACTGTTAAAATAATTTAAAATAGTTTACAGAAAGTGCACTGTAAATAATGTGATTTTACCAAAAGTATTCTGTATTCTTACAGGTTTTTGCTTTTCAAAAAATAAAATCCCTGTAGGTTGATTAGGTTAATATTAAGTTTTTAATGTTCTGTATTCTTTTTTACAGGTATATCACCATTTTCATCTAGAACAATGTAATAAATGTAGATCAGTGCAGAAATTTAAAGATTGACCCTTAAAATTACAAGTAATCAACCATAATATAAGATTACAGTATTATTATGCCTTTTAAAGGTAATTGGACATTTTTAAATATTGAAATGTAATTTTAGCATCTTTCCAAATAATACCAAAGAAGTGTATATAAAATGACAGAAATTTGTAGTAATTTCCATAAAATGATATAAGGACACCATAATGAAGATGTCATTCATTATTCATTCATCTCTAATGTGAGTGTTGATCATTTTGCAGGCCTGCTATCAAGCTTGCCATTAAAACCTTCTGGACTGTCTGTGATATCTGATGTAATGTTAACAGAGAGAGGCTGCTGTAACTACAACAAAAAACAGTGAAAAAAATCAGATAGGACTCCAAATTTGTAGCACATTTTAATTTTTAATATTTAAAAATTGGCCAGTGGGCCAGTAACAAAAGTGCTGATGTAAAATTTTTACAACAGCTATAAAAGCTTTCTTGCTCTTAACATGTAAATTGTTAAAACTATTGTACTGACACCAAGTACAATTGTAAAAACGCTTTTGCTGCTAACATGTACCATGTAGTGTAAACAGACTGTCTTCAAAACCACTTAAAACACTTGAAAACCTTTGTAAACTTTAGGATGGTGGTTCTTGGCGGATCTGACTTCTGGATCTCTTCCAGAAATTCCTCCAGACAGCTGCTGGAGAAACCCTAAATTTTTAGCCAACATTTTGCTCGTACTTCAACACGTGCATCAAAATAAGAACTGAGAGGGTCAACAACACAAACAAACTGCACTGAGTCACAGTCTGCACATGCAGGCAGTGTGTTTCGGCTTTTAAAACCTTGCCAATTAAGAACTCCAGTCAAACTCTGCGATGCGGTTGAGAAGGGTGAGAACTTTTGGGTTCACCGCATTGTTCTTCTTCTTTCCCTGGCGCTCTACTTTGGAGCCCTTGTCAGGATTCATCTTAAAGAGGCACCTGGACATAAAGGAGTGAGAAAAAATACAAAAACTGTTAGAAGTCAATAAAATATTGACTAAAATTGCACACTAATCTCATCAATCTCAAATTTAAAGATACACAAGGGATTGTAGAGTAGACATGTGAGGGCTGCATGATATAGAGAAAAAAACAGACATTTCAATGACCGTCTGTGATATATATATATATATAGCCTATATATTACAATATAAAAATATACAGCAAATTAAGATACATGCTGTTAGTTATTCATGTATAGATATATAATTAGTAAATAGCCTATTTATTGCAAGGTGGATATAAAAGCTCTTTTCTAACCGCAGTCATTACACTTTTTTTAATCTTCAATAAATGATAGATGAGCAGCCTGACGATAGAATTCCCCTTCAAGGTTCAATAAAGTAAATAAATGTAGTTACAAAGTAATTTTTCTTAGGAAACGGGTCGTTTCTCGATGTGCTTTATCACTAAGTTTAATAGATGTTTCACAGAAGACATTTTGACTCGTCATCATGTGTCACTGATCATGGGCAAACATTCACACGTTAACAGCGAGCTCCACCAATTAGTGACGCACTGTCAAATATTATGACTGTGGGCAGTATAGCACTAATCCGTGACAAAAAAGCCACAAGTTTTCAAAGAAAAAGTTGCAATATTTCACAAAAAGGCATAAGATTTCAAGAAAAAAACACAGCGCTCTGAACATTTTTTTCTGCTTTGCATGCCTGTGTTTAGGAGGAAGTGTAAGTGAAATACTCACAACCCCAAGCCCCTGTAAAGCAGTTTCAAAACAGGAGGAAAAAAGCTGCCTGCTTCTCCACATTGGAGACATGCCAAGAATTACATACAGACTATGTGTAAGTGGCTCATACAACCTCACTTCACATGATCCTAAATATCCCTTTGACTTACAGAGTTATGTTTTGAATAAAGGTGTATGTCTTGTAAAAATTACATTTCACCAACAGACCATGATACATCCAGTGGTCTTCCTAATGTCAACGTAAATTGTGATGTAGTCTTCTTCTGTCCTATTTATATACTGTAGATTTGATAGTACAAAAGCTGATGATGTGACATTTGAACTCTGTTACTCCAACAGTGATATAAATACAAGCAAATTTTCTAGACAATCCATAACAGAAGTTGATCTATGAACATTTACCTTTGAATGAACTCCAACGTGGCCCTGATGTTGACTGGATATTGCATGTTGAAGATGTAGTAAGACACAAACATGCCAGTCAGCGCATCTGTGAAATTCTTCAAGTTGTCCATTATCACCTCTTGGTCCGCTGCCTCCATGAAAACTGTTGCAGACATTGGACTTGCTCCTGTTAACAAAAAAGGTCACAAGTACACCCATCTGTTTAAATGCTTCAAATCAAGATTGGCCACAATTTTTCCTATGAATGGCCAATAAAAAATCTTGATGGAGGGTCATGGGCAAAAATAAACATTGGTTATTTACATTTTAAAAATTCTGGAAATTTCTCAAATGTAATTTTTTCACAAAATAGTGCAACTCATCACTGAAAATTTTATAACGTTTTTCATGAAATACACTAGTCAGCAGCATATGTGTTTGTCATCTGTGCATTGACTATTTTCTGTAGTATACAGACTATACACTGCAAGAATTTCTAGAGCAATTTTTATAAGATATTCCAAGATGTGTAAAATTTTGAAAAAAAAATTGAAATTTGGAGGGGAATGCTGTGAAATTTAGGGAAAACATTTGAACAAATTTCAAAGCTCACGTGTACAGCTCACACATTTTGTTGCCTCTCACTTACCGCACACAACAATGCATTGTGTGGGTGGCAGGTGTTCTGTCTCCACCTCTGCAGCGATACATGTTCTGTCAACCATGTGGAACATTTTTGCACCATCCTCTTTGAAATGTGAAAGGAGCATCAACACAGCCCCACAGGGTCCACCATCAGCTCTCTGTTTTGCAGCTACACCTGACCTGTTTTTGTTTTTTTTCTGATTTTTCAGAAAGAACCTAGATGTCCATACCAGACATGATGTCAATTCTCTGAGATATGAAAGTGATTAACTGTTCTATCTTCTTTTCATTTTTCTCATTTTCCTGGAACATATTTTGCATGTCTTCTTTCTTCTTCATCTGTGCTTTCATATCCACCCGTTCAGATTCCCACTGAATACAGCCATAGGAGTCTTTGCGTTTCTTCTTCTTTTCTGGGACGGTGCTGCTGTCATCTAGGATGCTCTTCCTCTTAGCTAGCATCTCGTTTCTCTTGTAGTTGTCAACTCGGCACTGAAGCTGTTTTGTCAAAGAATCATAGCCACTTCCAACAACTTCACCTTCTATGACATCTTTGAAAGATTTGGGATATTCTAGGACCATCTTCCGTGCTATTTCACTTAAGTGCTTCTTTGCTGGTGTTTTGCAGGTGTCGAGAATTTCAGCTGTTATGATGCCAATCACTTCCCTCCTTTCTCTGGCTGTGGGACGCTCCTGTCTTTCTAATTTCTTCCTTACAACAGCTGGCAATATTTTCCAAGGGACTTGAAAACTGTAGTGCCAGTCATTGCCCAGTTGTCCAAAGGAACTACCGCAGTCAGTATCAGATAGCGAGGAGTTGTGGGTCCCAAATGGGCTTTGAAAAGGACAGGGTATGCGTGGGCGTGTAGAGGCCCAAGGTGTTTCTGGAGTTTGGGGTGTGCTTGCGGTTCCAAATGAGCTTGGACTTCCAAATGAGCTTTGAGAACTAGACGGTATGCCTGAGCTTTTAGTGACAGGGCATCTTTCTGGAGTTTGGGGTGTGCTTGGAAAATCTTTCATGTTTGAGTGGCTTGAAGCTTCTTTGTTCGGAGCTGAGATGATGTCTAGAAAGCACAGAATTTCACTTAATGTCATCATTTAGTGCAGATTTATTTTTGCATGTAAATACACAACTTTGTAGAAACTGTGATTGGAATAGATATCAACTCACTGTCACTGTTTGTGTCTATATTTAGAAACAATGTGATCAAAAATACATTTAAAGCTTCAAATTAGCTATTACAACTATTTGTGACTGTGACTAGCTGACACCTTATGACCATCAATATATAGCTCAGGCAATCAGTTTAGAGGCATAGTAATAGTCAATGACAGGGCTGCACAATTAATTGCATCATTACAAATGGCCGACTGCAATTTTCAATTACTGCAGAAAGGCACAATTATTTGCTAAAGTAGAAATGTGTCAAAATGCCATTTAAAATTAAATATTGTCCTACAGTAGAGATGTTCTGGCTTACACATCATGATCTACAGAGTTAAGAACACATCTTTGCTTGGATCTCCACAACAATCACACCATCATTTTAAGGAAATGAGAATAATTATGTAAAAAATGCAATTCCCTCTAATATTGCAAATCATATTACATTATCAATCAAAATATTTGCAATTAAATGTTTTTTTAATTGTGCAGCCCTAGTAAATGACAGACCCACAATGGTGGTAACATACTCATATTAGGGATTTGGCAGCAACTTACTTTTAATGTGTGCAATAAGCTTCCTTGCTTGAATGAGTTTGAGCACACCTGCAAGGTCATCTATCTGGACAAGCTTCATATCATCAACTGTTTCTACCCCAACTTCTTGAATGACATCCATAATGGGTTACAGTGTAGCTGGTGTGCTACACATTGGTAGTGCTTCTTTCACAAGAGTGGCTACCTCATCCATGGCTAAAATAAAGAATCAGTGAAATCAGTTAAATGGAAACATATCTACAGATCCAAAACACTATGCTTCAGGGATATTACTTTCATTGCAAGCAGACTGTATGCAGTCAGTGGACAAAAATCCCGACAATGATCAGCACTGATGCACAGCATATCCTTTGCCGATTCTCCAACTTTATGGAGCCCATACTCTGGCATGTAAGACGATGCATGTGGTGTCACAAGAAAATACACATCCCTGTTTCCTTTCATCAGAATGAGCTCAAGTTGTCCAAATTCTACAGACTCGTCATTTTTAAGGCATAGAAAGAAGCCCTTTCTATAGAGAGTTCCCTGAAAGCAGATCTCTGTGGACACATAGTTAGGTGTGACCAAGCTCACCTCAACAGCATTGCGTACCTTACTGCTGTACAACCCAGCATGGTAAGGGGAGGATTCCTTCACTTGCAATGCTGGAGGAAAGAAGGAGCTGGAGTTCAGATATGACTGAAGTTGCTGGTGGCTGTTTGCAAGAGACTTACAAACATTTTTGAAGTTTTGTGTCCTCCTCACACATCGTTTAAAGTATGAATGCTTACTCTCAAACCTCATTGTCCACAAGCGAATGAGTGGGCCAAACCTCATGATCAGAGATGGGTAATGGAGGAGGTAGTGATGCTTTGGTTTGAGTTTTGAAGAGGGAAAGAGGTGCTTCCTTCTTTCAAGATATTCCTGAATATGGACCTGGAGGAAACTGACTTGAGCAGCAGATATCTTGGGGGCACAGACTAACTCAACTATTTCCTTTAGCATTATCACGAGCTGCCATACCTGATCTTGGGTGTCTTTGATTTTGTCCCCAATAATAATAGGAAGAAGTCTTAGCAAACACCAATTCTCAGCTGCCTGTCCACCAATCTTAATGCCACGTTCGCTGACTTCTGAAGGAACAGAACTAGCATCAGAACCCTGGTACTTGAACTGTTTGACTTCTCGGTTGAGCTGCTGGTAAGTCATCCATTTCTTTGTCTTCACAAAGTACTGAATGTAAATGGACAGGTCATAGGCAACCACGCCTTCAAAAATGTCATTGCCTATGCATGGTGGAAGGCCTGGCTGACACACATGAAAATACTTAAGACCATTGAAAAGTGAGTCGAACTTCACTCCATATATAGATGTTGCTTCACTGTCTTGTAGTAGCTGCACTGCCTCTTTGTAATTCTGATCAGTCCTCACTGGAAACTGGACACTCACATTGTCAATTTCGTGTGCAGGTACCAAGCAGTATCTACAACAGTGAGAGCAAGTACTGAAATTTTCAACATAACCTCCAATGCTGTGGGATCCTAAATTTTCACCGGCAATGCACAAGACTATTGCTCGTACAATATGTCCTGAAGAAGTGACAAGCCCATTGTTCTCTAGCTCTTTCAAGTCTGAAAACATTCTTGAAAACACAATATCATGTCCAAAGTACTTCAAATCTCGCTCTGTGCACAAAAGTAAGAGCTGCAGCTGATCAACACTTGACCGATAGAATGGCTCAAAATTTGCAAGTGTAAAGTACACTCCCACGATCTTGTGTTTTTTTTTTTTTGCCGAGCCAAGAGGGTTGACTATCTCAAAGGCATCCTGGTATAAAATAAGCTTTAAATTTATACCTGACTGTAAACACAGAGCTTTTGTTCTGAACACTGATCCATCACACACATCAGTCAACACTCCAGAAAGAGGGACATCTGGTGTCTTCCCATATTCCTGCCACACATCAGGTTCTTTTAAAAGAGCTTTCAATGTTTCTTTGAGGGGGATGTACTGTGCATACCTGTCATTTCTGTTTTCATCCGTTCCTAGATGAATAGGTTTTGGTTGTACATAGGAAAAGTTCTTCTGGAAATAGTGCTTCCTGGTATATTCTGTAAAGAGAAGCGTATGGCATGAGGCATGCAAATCAGTTAAACTACCCAAAGCATCATCTACATCAGAGTCAGAGAGGTTTGTTCTGGCTTTAAGTACCTGTTGGAATTGCTTTTTTGTGTGCTGACTACAAATGTCATTCAAGTCATTTATCTCGTCAACAATCATCTGTATGGTGGATGAAGGAATGAGATGTTTTGCTTGCAGTTTTATGTAAAACATACTGAGATTTTTAGTGTACATGGCTCTCAAATCATTGTCATCTGGTGTATCTTCAGATGAAGGGACATTTTCAGCTGTCCCACTTTCAATCACACGAGCTGCCAGCTCAGTGCCCACCAACCCTACAGAATGTGTAGCAGATACTTGTCCTGTGGTTGCATGTTTGTGGATCCTAGATATATGTGAAGTAAATGAAGACCTGACTTTAAACGTTCTGCCACATTTGGCAAATGGACAATCAACCAGATCACCTAAGGAAAGATGTGACCTGAGATGTGCAAGAAGGTCTTTGACATCTGTGCACGGTTTCTGACAACCTATCTTCCCACATGTATATGGTCCATGCATGATGTCGAAATCTGATACTGATGGGTTCTTGTGGTGTCTAAAACAATGCGTTTTAAAAGCATGCACTGTACTTGAGAAAAACGCGTTTGCAGTCAGCAACACAACATGGAAATTGGCCATTAGCTTCATGTCTATGTAATGCTTGATGACTTACATAAGCTTTTACCGATGTAAAGGAAAGACGTGAGCATCCTGTGATCATTGCTACCATCATGCTAGCTGTTGGTAGCAGATAGTCAGGGCGGGAGAGACATGTATGTACGTGTTAAAGACTGAAAGCTAGCATATGGAAGCATTGTGGCTTTTACTAAGTTGACTGTATGTATTTATATGAGTGCTATAGTGTCGCTGTCCAAACGCTGTTTTAAGGCATGAAAAACAGCAAAGCTGTACTTTTCGCACCTTAATGTTTTTGAACAAATTTCTGCTTCAGGATGTCTTCTTTTATGATAAATATGACGGCAAACAGTGTTTGAAGTG